>NC_051180.1:176049706-176067003 GCF_013339695.2 Rhipicephalus sanguineus | reverse complement strand
GTTGTCAAGTGCACCCTACGCATTCTTCATTTTGCGAATCAGCGACGTACCCACTACGTTTCTGTAAGGCAACACGCGGACCTACGCACCTGCTCACTTTGGTGATGCTTTTGCTGCTGATGATCATTAAGTATGTCAGAGAGATTGTAATGCGTGGGTCTATAAACACCTCACTCGTGCAATTCGCATGTCTTGAACGCCCGGTGCGATTCCACACTTCTGCCATGCAACATTACACGCGTTACGTGCTCCTCGCATTGCATGACATTCGTATAGGGTTTTTTTCGGAAGCAGCTCCAAGTAATGGCGTAGCTCTGTGGTAGAACACCTGTTTGCCACGCAGAAGACTTGGGTTCAACTCGAAAAGTTATTTATTTATTTTGCAAGCGTAGGTTACACACCTACGCTTGCAAAATGTGATATACCTGAAGCAAACTAAGGCACGGTCAAGCGCAGATAAAACAATTTTCGAAGCACGCGAGCGACGCAGGAGCCTATAAAAATGCCTTGTTTGTGTACACAAAAATCCCCACAAGAAATGATAACGTTGGCTTGAAGATAAACCTCGAGAAGAGATATGAAACCTTTTACGGTCATACCCACGGCGGCATTCGGGAAGGCAACAACACCACTCTCGTCTACAATCTAATAAAGCCAACAGACAAGGCAGCTTTATCTTGGTTGTCTCTTGGCTTCCTTAATTTGTGTCTAACAAGAAAACGTGCAGCTAGACAAATTCCCCTTCTGTCGCACTCTCCTCTATGAAACTTCTCATACAGAAAAACGGTTCATTGCGCGGGATGGAGTAAAACAAGTCCTCGGCATCAAAAGTACACGAGTACCCTATCGAAAGATTCGAAGCAGAAAGTGCGCAACACATGAAGAAATCTAAGTGCGGTTCATCAACCAGCAAATGAAAACGGCGGCATATACAGTCGCAAAAATAAAACCATTGTTTAGGAGTCATTCCTGGCACGTACTAAAATTTACTTTCTAACCGCTTTACTAGAGGAAGTGTAAACTACTTCCACGAGCACTTACGATGCATAAATGACCAAATATTGTACTCTCTTCGCCAATACACCAGAAGCTATCTGATTTACAGGACACGCTATTTAGTCATTGTGTAGGCTGCGAGCCCTGAAGTCGTGTCAAATTAGAGCAAGGACGGTAGAAGTTTTGATATATGTCTTTCTAAATTGTCCACTGATACATACCAGTATTACGGCCATCCTTGCGCTTCAACCTATTGAAATGAGTTTATTTAAAAATAAAAAAAAACAATAAAACTTCGGAGGACGCTTCCGCTTTGCCTTCAAGACCGATAGAACGCGATAGAGTAATCAGGCCCTGTTCGCATCGCCTTCTCCTTCGCTAGCCAGGATTCGCCTCCTCCGTGGACATCTCAACCATGCCACGAATAAAGCTGTGAGCGTAACATTGGCCGCTTGAAACTGTCCTAAAATGCACGCCTGTTGCAAGTGCACTTGCGAAGTGCCCACTACGCCTTTATTCACCATTTTGCAAATTATCGAGGTACCCGCTACGTGTCCGTACGGCAATACGCACACGTGGCGCAGCTGCAGACGTTGTTGATGCCGTTGCTGCTGCTGATGAATAATTGTACCTGAGCGTAATGCAATGGCTGCACCTTTAAATCACCCATTCGATGCGTAATTGACATGGTGTAACGCCTGGTGCTATTGTACGCTTCTACGACGCAATGTTACAATAACCATAACAGCATGTTTCATCTAATCGATAATAATGGCACGCCTATTGCCGAATCTGATCGTGCCGAAATATTAAACAACGTTTTCTGCAACAACTTCACCAGATATACTGACGTGACACCTACTTATCTCAACCCGGTTACAAATACTCAACCATGGATCCTATCATCATTTCGCCCTCCGTTATTTCGAAGCTGATAGATTCACTAAATACATCATGAAGCCCGGGCTCCGGCTCAATTACTCCTAAGTTTTTAAAAAGCACCAGCGCCATTTCTTCGTCGTTGCAAAGATTTTTCAGCAATCCATCGATGACGGCGCTCTCCCGCATGACTGGCAGGTCGGGAAGGTGGTTCAGGTTCACAAGTCAGGTAGTAAAAATTCACGCCTAAACTACCGCCCCATATCATTAACCAGTATTCCTTGCAAAACATTAGAGCACATTATTTACACTAACATTGCCTCATTTTTAGAAACACATTCCTTCTTTTCAGACGCGCAACACGGATTCCTCAAAAATATATCTTGTGAAACACAACTGGCATCCTTCATTCATCAACTTCACGTCACTTTAGATTGTCGGTCACTAACTGATTGTATTTTTTTACAGCGAAAGCTGTTATGAGATCACAACAAGGGCCGTTATCGGCGCCGTAGTTGTCCGCCGCCGCCACCGCCGCCGGTGTCCGTAACCACTATCGCTCAAAATAAGAAAAAAAACGAAATAAGAAAAAAAATCCAGGATAGAGTGACGTTCGAACCTGGTCCCTCTGCGTGGGAGCCCAGTGTTCTACCACAGAGCCATGCCGGTTTTTTTTTTTTTTTTTTTTTTTTTGCAAGAGAGCAACCATGAACTTCATTTACAATGAAAATGGCTTGTGTCAGTGTTGCGACGTTAGTCGAACAGGCCGAAACCCATGTCGTCATCCTCCTCGGACTCTTCCTTCTTTTCCTCTTTCTTGGCTGCTTCCTTTGGAGCTGCTGCGCCACCACCAGCAGCAGCCGCAGGAGCGGGCGCCGCAGCAGCAGCTGCACCACCACCAGAGGGCATAGTAGCCAGCTTTTCCTTGCCCTTCGCGATGACTTCGTCGACGGTCTTTCGGGTCTTTCCCTTCAGCTCGCTGATGACCTTGTTGAGTCGCTCGCTGTCGGATTCGATGCCGACGCTACCGAGGATCTTCTCGATGTCGGCGGCGGATGGGTCTTTGTTGCCACCCATGGAGGCCAGGAGGTAAGCGGCGACGTAACGCATTTTTAAGTCACGGGGACACGAAACGTCTTCTACACCGCAACACAGAAACGTGGAAAAGACCACAGAGCCATGCCGGTGCTTGAAACCAACGTTACTAGAACAAACTCACTTTAAAAGCTCCGCCGTAGAGGCGGTCCGCGTGGCGGTCTCGAGAACTAGTGGCGCTGCAGTCATGTCTAGCTCCCGCGGCTGGCGGCTGGCGCTTGTTGTGATCGGCGCCGGTGACGTACGAGCGCACATGGGTTACAGCTGCGTCTGTGCTTTGTTCGCTCGTCATTTTTACAGCGAAAGCTGTTATGAGATCATTTCACCGGCCGTTTTTGGCGCCGTAGTTGTCTGCCGCCGCCGCCGCCGGTGACCGTAACCAGTATCGCTCGAAATAAGAAAAAAAAACGAAATAAGAAAAAATTCCAGGATGGAACCAGGTTCGAACCTGGGCCCTCTGCGTGGGAGCCCAGTATTCAACCTCTTAGCCATGGCGGTACTTGAAACTGCTTTGCAAAAAGATCCTATACAGGCTTCATGTCGGGAAGGAACCACATTAGCATATGCAATATAGCGCGGTAGAAGAGTAAAATAAGCACCAAGCGTCGCACAACGCGAATTCTGTAACCAGGCGTCACACAATGCGAATTGCACAACGAGTAGGTTGTTGATTGCTTCCAACCCATTACAAAGGGCCCTGTCATAATTCTTCACCGTCATCAGGCACAGCATCAACAAAGTGCGCATAATGTCTTACATGCGTTTAGCAGGTACCACGGCTCTCCGTAGAATGACAAAAAATGGCACAGTGCCTGCTGCCCTACTTCTCAAAAATTACAATAATTTATAGCGTAGTGGGTTCCTCGCAAGTTCACTTGTATTGGTTGCCAAGGAAGCCCATAAGCGCATGATCCATTTCCTCGGGGTCTCAGTAAAGTTACAATGATTTATAGCGTAGTGGGTTCCTCGCAAGTGTACTTGTATTGGTTGCCACGGAAGCCCAGAAGCGCATGATCCATTTCCTCAGGGTCTCAGTAAAGTTCTTCGCCGCCCTCCTCCCATCTCTCTCCCACATCAACGTATGTTATACAGCATGACGGGAGAGGGAAATAACGACCGGGCGTCACCCAATGCAAATTACATAACTGTGGGCCGTTTAAAGCTTCCAACCCATTACAAAGGGCTGAGCCATAATTCTTCATTGTCATCAGTCGTCGCTTCAACAAAGTGCACATAATGCCTTACAGACGTGTAGCTGGTGCCTCGCTTCTCCGCAGAATGACGAATAATGGCTTAGTAGGTGCTTCCCAACTTCACAAAAATTGTGATTTATGGCGTAGTGGGTACCTTTCTAGTGTACTTGTATTGTAGCCCCAAGAGAGCTTACAGCGGGCTCTAGAAATGCCACTCTTTCTGCTTTCGCTGTGACTGTGCTGCGGTTTCAGCGCAGGCCTGGCGTTTTTTCGACTGTTCTTGACCAGACTTAGCGTCTTGTACGAAGACACGTGCATGATGTACGAAGCGTAACGAGGACGAACAGATTCACGGTGCGGTATGCCGACTTGCTTAGCGCCGGGCTGCAAGAGCGGCTACCGCAACGACGACTCCGCTTCACGACACTACTTCGGACCTAGAAAAGACCCTACGCAATTTAAAAGGTGTGAACAAGCTTTGCATGGCAAAGATAGAAAGCTTACTGAGAAATGCAAGGACTGTGACGTTCGTTTTGAGAGTGACGGCGCAAATCCCCCCAAAAAACGCACGGCGTCCCGCAAAGCCTAGTGGCCAGTTTGGAAGAGCCGCCAGAAATAGAACAGCAAAACGAAATGCAGGCGATTACCTATACGCTATCGAGACTGAGAATAGCATGACACTGACATTCGATCAGTTGTCTTCTATAGCGTGGCTGTGACAGTATCTGCCCTAAGCACACAGCTATCAAACGGCTGAATAATTCTGCATCTGGCGTGCTTCGCGCTCAGGAAGAAACTGTGCAGCGCTCGAAGCCTGACAGCGTATATGTAAACACAAACGAGAAACTACGATTCCGGCGTAGTAACTGCTTTTCTGCCTTACCCAAGCTTAAACCAGCCTCTTGCATCCTATGTAATATCATTTTTACCTAGTACTGTCGCTACACATTGAGTTTGCTAGAGAAAAGCCTACCATTCTACTGGCCCGGGCTGTTTCACCAGCACGTTCACGGCCGCCTGCTCCTCTTCGTCGCTAGACGCAGAATGCTTGTAACCGTATACGATTATGTTTTAGGGGCGAAGCTCCTTAGGGTATGGGTCGTTCGCTCCTCTGTAGTAGTAGTATGTAGCCAGCTCTAGTTTAATGAATTGCTCACTAGATTACGAATTCACTAGTTATAATTTACCAGACATCGTAGTGTTCCTTGATTTAATCACGCTAAAAGACATACTTCGCGGGCGATATACTCTACTGAGCTTTCAACTTTTCGTCTTAGTGTACATGATAAAGAAAATATTTCTACGAAAAACGCAAAGCACACCTTGAGCAAGATATTTGGTTTTGGGACGCTTTATGTGCAGTAACCGCCGTGCATTGTTCGCGAAGCCGGAGCACTTGCACGATCGCGTTCCGTTGGCTTTCGTTGGGCATGCTACCGACCTCGCGTCGTGGAACGCGCAGAGGAACGCTATGCGCGTCGTGTCTTCCCTCAAGCCTCGCCGTTAATTCTCACAGGGCGAGCGGGGAACGCGGTCGCTCTTGGCGCGCTTTCTCTTTCGCTCGGGAGCGGACACGTTCCCTGCATTTCACCGATCACAAAGCGGTGACAATGAAGGGACCAAGTAAACCAACAGTAAAATAAAAATTTGATGTTTAATATATACACGGTGTTTCACACTCTTTATATGATGTACTGGGCGAATTTCACGGAAGAGTTTCACGGTTTACGGATGATTCCCTCCGGAGCTTCGCCCCACTCATCATCATTCACCCCGTGGATATGCTGTGATTTTTTTTTTTGGCGTGTTCGAACTCTCTTCATCGTCGGAGGTATATTTGTCGCAGGTGGAGGGACTAGAACTCGTATTCATGCCGTGCCGCTTACCTACGGCGCGTTTGGATTGACTGCGGCCGGCCGGCTGGCTGTCCGAGACGGGTGTTGTGACGTCACTCTTTCCAACTCTAGTCGGCCGGGCGGCTCGGCGCGCGCCCTCAAAAACACCGAAAATACAACTATCCGCTGAAAAAATTCCTGAGAGAGGACATCTATTCGATGTAATCACACACTGAGATTTCGTTTGCAGAGTTCTCGTAAAATTTTCCGATTTTGGGTCAGTATCCCTTTAACCGTCGCGAAAACGTGTCTTGTAAACATTGCAAAGCATTGGTGATGTTTTTCGAGAAAGTTTTATTTAATAACTTGCAGACAACATGAGCACTGTTGTTCTAGAACGCTTTTTTGTATCTCGAGTAAGGACCCTTCTTTGTTCACTATAAAGGCTTTTACAATCGTGTTAGGTTGTTCTTCGTCTAGATAAAACGGCAGCGGCTAAAATTGTAGTGGTAGTGATAAAAAAGTTACGCTGAAAACCCTCATTCCTTTAGAAACTCCCATGCTTGGAAGTAAAGTGCAATGTAGGCAGCTCAGATATAGACCGAACATCGATTCTTAGCCAATCAATGAGCAACGCACGCGGGCCAATGCATACAGACGACCTTATGCATATCCACCTAAGTAGTCCGCAAATGAGATGCTCGAACGTCGACTGGAAGAACGAAAAATGTTTGCGTTTGCCACTAGTACAATTAGAAAGTTGCCGCGCAGTTGTCCCGAGCAACTGCGCGGTGGACCGCCGCGTTACGCCGTGGCAGCAGACGACGCACCGATAGTGGCGCAAGACGTGACTGCAGCGCCGCTAGTTCTCGCGACCGCCGTTCGGACCACCCTCCTCCGCTGGCGGAGATACGGAGCTTTGAAACTGAGTTTGTTTTAGTAACGTTGCTTGAAACTGCCTTGCAAAAAGACCCTATACAGGCTTCATGTCGGGAAGGAACCACATTGACATATGTAATGTAGCGTGGTAGAATAGTAAAATAACAAACAAGTGTCACACAACGCGAATACTGTAAGCAGGCGTCACACAATGCGAATTGCGCAACGAGTGGGTTGTTGAATGCTTCCAACCCATTACAAAGGGCTCTGCCATAATTATTCATCGCCATCAGCCACAGCATCAACAAAGTGGACATAATGCCTTACAGGTGTTTAGCAGGTACCACGGTTCTGCGTAGAATGAAGAAAAATTCCTTAGTGGCTGCTTCCGTACTTCACAAAAATTACGATGATTTATAGTGTAGTGGGTTCCTCGCAAGTGTACGTCTATTGGTTGCGAAGGAAGCCCATAAGGCTCCCATGATCCATTTGTTTAGGATCTCAATAAGGTTAATTCACTCTCTCTATCTCTTTGTCGCGTTAGCGTATGTTTTAAAGAGTGGTGGGAGAGTGACATAACAACCGCGCGTCACACAATGCGAATTACGTAACTAGTGGGTCATTGAAAGCTTCCAGCCCATTACAAAGGGATCAGCCATAATTATTCATCGTCATCCACCGTCGCTTCAAGAAACTGCACATAATGCCTTACAGATACTACCTCGCATCTCCGCAGAATGACGAGTAATGTCGTGGTGCGTGCTTCCCAATTTCACGAAAATTATGATTTGTGGCGTAGTGGGTACGTTCCTAGTGTACTTGCATCAGTAGCCACAAGAGAGTTTATAACGGGCTCTAGAAATGCCGCTCTTCGAGCTTTTGCTGTGACTGTGCTGCGCTTTCCGCGCAGACCTGGCGTTTTTCGACTTTTCGAACGCTTTCGATAATGTAAGTCATAAATTACTGCTCATAAAACTCAAACTAAACCTTGATAATAACATCATTAGATGGATAGAACATTTCCTATTTAACCGCACGCAGTTCGTAACCGCCAATGGGTGTAATTCTTCATCTCGCGCCGTTCACTCCGGAGTACCGCAGGGTTCCATCTTAGGTCCCCTTTTGTTTCTAATTTACGTCAATGATTTACCTCTTCGTGTTTCTTCTAACATAAAACCGTTTGCCGATGACTGTGTTGTTTTCCGCGAAATTAGCAGCCTAAAAAACGTCAGTACCCTTCAAAATGACATTGACTCCATTTTTTACTGGTGCACGACTTAGCAAATGGAATACCACCAAATGTAAGGTTTTGCGTGTTTCCCTGATATCATCATCTTCTGCTACCTACCTACTTTACAACATTCCACTCGAACCAGTCACCTCATACAGTTATCTAGGCTTACACATCACCACTTGTTTAAGCTGGTCATTCCACATCCGCTTCATTATTAATAATGCAAATCGCACGCTTGGGTACATTCGCCGCAACTTCTCATCCGCGCCAGTCTCACTTAAACTACTAATGTGCAAGACACTAATTCATAGCAAGCTAGAATATGCCGCTTCGGTATGGGATCCGAGTTCGGCTAATTTAATAAATGCTCTTGAATTAATCCAAAATAATTCTGCTCGTTTCATTCTTCACAACTACAGCCGTCACGCTAGCATTACTGCCATGAAGAACGCACTCGAACTGCCCTCTCTTGCCTCTCATCGTACGCTTTTCAGTCTCTGTCTATTTCACAAAATTTATCATTATATTCCAACTCCTCGTCATAGACTTATTTTCCCCCCTTCTTACGTATCATCTAGAACTGATCATTCAAATAAAGTTGGTGTTATGTCACGTCTAACCGAAATATACAGTGATTGATTTATCCCCAGAACATCTGTAGACTGGAACCGCCTTCCCGGATCTGTGGCCATCATCACCGATCATCACTTGTTTCGTTCTGTACTAGCTATTATTGTATAACGAAAGCACACCAACTTGCCTGTTCACTTTGTACACAACCTTTATATTTTAGCTAACATTGTATCAGCAAATAAAATCATATTTCACCCCCCTCCACAATGCCTTTGGCCTGTGGGGTATTACGAAATACACAAATAAATAAATAAATAAATAAATAAATAAATAAATAAATAAATGTGTTAGCGCGGCTCTTCGTCCCATATGACGCTTGTATAAGGTTCCTTTTTTTTTCGAAGCACTTTGAAGCACTGGCGTGTTTTGTGGGCGAGCACATGACTGCCATGCAGAAGGCCTGGGTTCGATTCGCCCTCGACCTCTAATGTTTATCATTTACGTCCACCGTGATTAGCTCACGGACAACGCGGACTTCTTGCTCACAATCAACACCGTATTTTCTGAGATACGAGCTCTTTAACACTAACGCATTAAATATGGGCAAAAAAAGCGAGATAACCGAGGCTGTGCCTGTCTTTTCTAAAAGTGCATATACACCAATTTGCTTAAGCGGCTGCACTTCTAATATGAACGAAAGAAGGCAATTTCTTTCGAGAGGCTCGTTTCATTGTTAAGCACAACCAAATTAATCCAACACGGAAAGCATAGGGGGCATTAATTGTTTTTTTAACTGTAGTGTAGTAATTGTGACGTAAATTGAATCTGATTAAAGTGGACAAAAAATTGCCCTTTCCATCGGTGGGATCCTAACCCACAACCTTCGAATTACGCGTCCCATGCTTTACCAGTTGAGCTGAGACGGAAGGCGCTCCTCACTTGTTGGGTACTCTGTTGGGTATTGTTGTTACTCCACTGGGTATTTCCGCACGTGTAATGCCAGGGAGTGCTAGCAAGCGTCGGCGCTCGTAGCCTAGGCGGCCAGTATGGAGGCGTCAGCACGAGGCAGCAGCCAGCGCCTTCCGTCGTTGATCAATTGCTAGAGCATCGTTCGCGTAATTGGAAGATTGTGTGTTCGGATCCCACCGACTGAAAGGGTGATTTTAAAGACGACAGTCTTTCTTGGGGAACTTAAACGCCTAAATTTTGGTCTGTCTTTCTGTTTGTCGGCACGTCCCTCGATTCAGCCACCCGGCCAAAGTTGAACCACTTGCCCAAGGGCCAGCCACCTTGAACAGATGACTCGGTTCGTACTTGTGTACATTGTTGATCAAAAAGCAAACATTACGCATATCTGAGGCGCAACATCACTAGGTAAATATTAGGTGCTGTGTTCCTTTAATAGAAAATACATAGATATGTAATTCTAGAGACCCTAGTTTCTTAAGCTGCGCTGAAAATGCGACTGCGCTGAACCTTGTCTTCATCCGTGCCCTCTGCGCGAGCTCATTGTTGTGTTTCGGTTTCGGTTCCGTATTGCACTGTATGAATGCCGTGGGGTGCCGCTCTGGCATTTCTGTTTTACTCAGGCGACGTGTAAATAAAAGAGTGTGCGGAGAGCACTCGTTGAGTGCGGACGTTCCTTCTGCTTCGGCGCTTCCCGCCAAACCGCGTGTTCGGGCTGGCTGGCGTTTCCGCCGGTCGCGTTGGTCACCGCCGGTCTTCGCCTGCTGCTGCGCCGGGACTACCAGCCCGCAACACAGCACTCATGTTCCCGACGTATTGCCAGATGGCGTCCATATCTCACGCAGCGCCTCTTGTATCGTCTTTAGACGACATTTGCAGCGACGCACGCAGATACGCGGCCAATTTTTTCATCCCCTTTCATTCATTTCAATTTACGGCACATGTACCACAATGCACTTCTTATATTGCAGTAAAAGCTAACAGGATGAGTTGAACTTGCGTTGTTTCATTGCTTTGGGTACATGACAATAAGCCACGTTGTATTCTTTCTGAACCGAGTGGCATATACTGTGAAAAAACGCACTTGGAGACATATTTATTAGCGCTATAAGCGTAATTCGAAGGAGGCAGTGCCTTGTGGGAAGCCTAATGAGAAATTTCGTTGGCACATCCGGGGCTCGTATGACGCAGTTATTGCTAACTGAAAACCAGAGATCGAAAGAGATGTTTGTTTTACAGCGCAAATAAAATAACGTGATCGTCATTGCGATGTTATACCGACCATGATAAGGTTATCTTAGAAAACACTGTAACGCCATATCAAAACAGTGTTTTAAGTGTCTCAAGAAACCGTTTTACAAGCCGCGTGGATTTACGTTACCAAGGCAGCTCAGTGGTGCAGTCCCTTTCAGTTTTGTTCTTATTAGCCACCGGTGTGTCATAGACATTTAAAACGCTATTTTTATCTAACCGGGACGGTTACGAGCTGAAAGCAGAAGCTCCGTGTGCCTGTGTGCAACGTAACTGTCTCCTCTCTGTTTGTCACATGTAAAAACCGCTTCCCTTAACCGCTGACACGAAAACGCAACATTTGGGTCGTTGTGTGCATAACAGGTGGATGCTACATACTAAATTTTGGTGTCATTCGCGTTATTCGAAAAGTTTATGACAGACAGTTGCCATCAACTGTGACGACCAAAAGTATCTAAAAGAAGTTAGCGCCAGTTATCTCGAAAGCTGGTGGTAATAATATCGACAAGCTCCATCAGTGCAGTTTCACGAGCTTTGTAATCGCATATTGCGTGAACGTTTTAGAATGTGATATACTCGAAAGAGATTGTGAGCAGTATAACACACAGACAAAAGGGGATCTGCAGAGGTGATAGCACCGCCATTGCTCCACAGCGGACGTGAGACTGGGCATCGTTGTCTTCTCGTCGGCAGCGCCCATGAATGGGCAAGTCCTGCGCTCTTTTTCCAGAGGGCCAAGGCCCGAAGGCGGCGCTCATTAATTCGGGACCGTCGACATTGGGCTCGCACGTCTCGTGGACTGGCAACCCAGTTGGCCCAGACAATCGCCACGTATTGCCGAGCGCGCACTCCATACGACTCGAAAGAGACGCGTCGGCCGGTGTCAAGGCGAGGCCCTCTTCCGGCGAGCTTTTGTGTTGCCGCTGCTCCACCGACGCGACGCTAGCGCTGCAGTAATCGAAGGCTGTCGCTTTGGCAATCGCGCGGCGCCGCTTTTCTCCGCGTGAGTGTCAAGGCGCTTCCTTCCCACAGCAACCACCCGGCTTTCGTTCTTTTTTTTTTTCGAAGGACCGATTGATGGCTTCCTTCGCGTAGTTGTCACTATGGCCATGTGCACGAAAGTTGGTCCGACAATGAAAATCTTTCATTAGTTTCGATTTACGGTATGGTGCTGTCGGCTACGGGAATTATCTTCCTCAGTGTTTCTCATTTGATGGTGTTCTTTCAGATAATTGGTATTGCTTTGTACAGCAGGTTGCAACAGATGTAACTATCTTGTTCTGTGCGCGCGGCAGTGGTGTATAGAGCTGCTTGTTTGTTAGACAACGAGCTGCTCAGACAATTATCAATGCATTAAAACATGAAGATAGCTTATTGGCAATTGAACAAGATTGTGTTTCGAAAATCGTGCCGACGCAGAGCATTGCGAGAAGCTTGTTGTGCTGGAAGCGAAACAACTCCTACTCTCTGTCTTTCATGTTCTCACGCGTCTGTGTCTGAGGCAATGCGTAATTCCATCATCCAGCTGCATTGATGCAAATGCTAGGTTTCCTTGCCTACACGAAGAATAGATTTAACGTTGCTTCTCCCAAACCGCGCGATTTCTTAGCTTTCAATTCGATCGTTCAAACTTCAGCACATTCATTGCTCAATAAATCGAAATGCAGAATTTTCTCACTTGTGAAAGCGTGTTTAAAATATTTGCTACTGGTAAAATACAACCGATGAGATATTAAAGAACAAATTCTGAGGGCGACAGTGGTTTCAATATATGCTCCATCAAAGCGGGAGCGATAAAAGAGTGTTCTTCTCACGTGCATGAAATAATAGGCGCACATTCACATCGCTCTTCGCGCCTGTACGCTCATTCTAGGGTACGGTCTTCACGACGCGTTACGGTAGCTTCCTTAAAAGGCACACCGCTGTCCCTCAAGTAAGCATCCAAGCTCTCGGCAAGAGACAGACCATTCTGATGACGACATAGATATTATCGACTTCATCTCACCATCATGATAATGATAAACATTATCTGTATTGGTATTCCGTTTGACATGGGGGGACGACAAGCATTTACCTAAATTCTTATTGCAAATCAGCCCTGCGGAATCCCGCAAGGTGGCAGAAGGGTCAAGAAAGAGAAAAGGTCAACCATCCATTAGTAACACGGAGCCACAAGGAATCCCTACGGATTTCTCAGAAGGGCAGCTTCTTAGTTGCCGAATAATTCGTCCTGGTCCGGGCATCGAACCAGAGGCCAGGACGAATTTATACATAGCGCATAAAAATTGCTCAACACATGTTTCCGTCCATGGCAAGAGCATCATTAACCACTTTCAGCCGGCCAATTCTTCTCTATCTAAAAGCGGATTTTGCATCCGTTTAGGCACGATGCGGGTTGCATATATCTGGCGAATGTTGCAATTGAACATTGACTTTAAAGGCAGCGTTACCGTAGTCTTCTTCAGCTTCTAAGGCTCGCAGTCATCGTGTTAGGGCATTTCCCTAGTGTCTCTTTCCTGGTGGTCACTTCTGGCAACTGCAAACAAGTTCGACCAGTTGGCTTTATCGCATGCTTCCAACTTGTTTGAAAAAACATTTCCCGCTAGAGAACATGCTTTCCAGCTGATCATGGAGACGCCAATCATGGGCATAGTATAAAGTATTCGTTGCACTGCGAACCGCAATTGAAAAGTTTGGTTTACATCTTGAGCAAAATCATTTTCTGTCGGAAAATGTAATTACAGCTGTTTGCAAAAACATGTTGTATTTATTTATTTATTTATTTATTTATTTATTTATTTATTTATTTATTTATTTATTTATTTATTCCACAAGGGTCCCAATAAGACTTTACATGACGTGTGGGCACGAAAGCAACGGCAGTGATAATGAATTACGAAGGTAAGTCACATGAAAAAATCCTTAAACAGGGGGTGGGTGATCGAGCCGACGTTTCGACAAGTGGACTTGTCTTCTTCAAGGCTGGTAAGTCAGGAAATTCGATGACACATCTAAGGTGCGCAACATCGCGCATGAGCGCAATGTGCCTGCACTCATCCGTGATGGTTCCTACTGAGCACACTATCTCCAGCTGTAAAGCCTGATGCTGAAAACCTTCGCTTCCCGCCAGACCAGCATTTCCTTCCGGCTGGAAATGCCGGTTCCCAGATCGAAGTGCAGTTCACACCTAGACGTGTCTATAGACAGCATCGTTGCCAGACGGCATTTCAAGTGGTTTTCGCTTCCGTTTAGGTCCAACCGTTTTTGCATATATCAGGCAAATGTTCCTATTCAACATTGAGTTGAAAGGTAGCGTTACCATAGCGGTGGTGAACTACATGGTAGAAATCGTCGCCTCCAATGCTATAGGTTTGGTTTCGATTACCAGTGTCGCCAGGTACCCACTCTTATTTTCTAATGAGGTGAAGGTGTTTGTGTGCATTCACACTTGAGAACGTGGCCTCTGCTTTCCGCTCTCCTATTTACCTCCCCTCTCCCTCCCCCAACGATGTTGCGCCGTGCTCCCTTAACGTACCCCTTAGCCTCATATCACTCTCATCCTTATCCCGTCTTTCCTGTCCTGCTGTACCCTTTTTGCTATGCCGCCATTTTCCACAGACTCTTTTGACCTTTAGCTGTCGCGTGAACTTGTGCAACCGCTTAAATAATAACAATTATAATAAAAGAATAAGCATTTGTGATCGCCGCAGCCGACTCGACAGTACTACATTGCAGGTGAATATACACTGCGAAAGCGGTGGGTTATCAAACATTGCGCAAGGCTAGTTATGTTCGAGTGCGTTGTTGCATTTTCTACTTTTTAGTCTCTAAATTATCGTATATATTATGCTGATTTTCATACCTCAGAATACTGCTCTGTGATATGGTGCACCAACTAGCACAGATAACCACGCTTCTAACAATGAAAATTCGTATTCATGCAAACGTATCGCGTGGCTCACTGAGTGAAAAAGCCGCCGGCACTAGTAGCCAATTATCCCTTAAAGGAGCACTGAAACAAAAATTTTGCACCTTGTTTTTTTTTTTTTTTTTTTTTGCAGTAGATAGCTTATGATTAGGGGTGTGCGAATATTCGAAAGTTTCGAATATTCGTCGAATATTACATTCAGAATATTCGTATTCGATTCGAAAATCGTGTATTCGTAAAGTTTCGAATATTCGATAACCTCGAATATTCGAATATGCGATTCGATTATCATGCATAAAATAACTCGTCTTCCACATTTCTGCTGCGTTCGTATAGCTAAAAACGTTGCCGAGAGTAGCGATACACATCGTAAGTACACGGAGGCACGATATCTGCCTGCGACGAGCGCCCCAATACGTATGATTTATTGCTGGTGCATCTCCACGTGCAGCGCTGTTGGCGATCATGTAACCGTACATTTTTAATATTATGCGGCCGTAACGTGCCGCACTACCACTCGTTCGCTATGCGGGACCACTTCTGAAGAAAGACAGTGACCCATGTGACTGGTGGCGGACTGTAGGCACCTTCAGATACCCCAGTCTGGCAAAGCTTTGCCCCATGTACCTCCCTATACCAGCCCACTTCTGTTCCAAGCGAGCGTGCCTTTTCAGTGGCAGGGGGGGGGGTAACCTCTGTTAAAAGGGAGCGCCTGCTGCCTGATCATGTGGAGCAACTCATATTTCTTCATGATAGCATCTAGTCATAACTTTCATTATGCCGTGATATTTGCTTGCTTTGTGATGTGCATTGTGCTAGCCTGGACATTGTGTTCTGGAGATAGCAGTGTGTGTTTTGTTGCCAGTCAGGCTGTTAATGTTTTTTTTTTTTCAAATAGCTACATGTTAAATAAAATATTGTTACTGTGGAGGCATTTTTCCTTGATATTCGATATTCGATTCGATATTCGAAGGTGGATATTCGTATTCGCTTCGTATTCGAAAAATTTATATTCGCACACCCCTACTTATGATCCACTTATCACGGCTGCAAACCTCATTTGCGCGAGTGCACGACGGTTATTTATTTAGAGACGTTTTTAGAGCGCCTAGTCGCAGTTTCGGTTTTAAAGAGCACCGAGCTAGGCAGCATCCTCCAGGGGCCGGGAAAACACAGCTGGCCACGTGAACGCGCAAAATTGTGACGTAGGCGGCGCGCGAGCGTGGATGCGGTGGGCACCGAACCAGGTCAAGTGGCGCCAGCTATGGAGGATTAGAAACAACTAACAAACGCGTAATCTATGTCCTCCGAGCATTCGGAAGCGCCCATATCGACTCGCTAAGCTTACAGCATCAATTAGTTGACTATGGCTCTCAAAACGACGCCGAATCGGGACGAATACATTGCTGTCGAAGCTTAAGGACATGAATCTAAAAGCAATGGAAGCGTCAGTTCGGAACTTACACGTTCAGAGCGCACGGCGGCCACTTGATAGATTCGAAGTGGACGACAACCGCTTTTGGCAGTGCTGGCCATGTTTTGCCGGAGGCTCGAATGCACTCGCCATCGAAGCTTTGCCGTCAGTTTTGACCCCTCTCGCGCGTGCGGCAGACGGCCTCCGTTCTGCGGCAAACCGCGCCGTTGCGGCAGGCTTTCCGCGTAGCGTGGAGCGGCCCATAACATCCTGCAACGGTCACGACGAAGCGAACATCGTGAGAGAGAACAACTAGCCACGCAAAGGAGCCGCGGCACGGAGAAGAATGGCAGGCCACACGGGGCACAATCTCAAGGGCACAACCATCTAGAGGTGTGTCACGGGCTTCCTGGGTAGGCTCGAAAGCCCGAGCCCGTACCCCCGGCCTCCGCGGGCCCGTACTGTCGGCCGACGTATTTTCACCTCGGCCCTGCCCGGGCTGGCGGGCTACTTGGAGTTTTATAATCGGCCGGGCTCGGGCCCGCGCAAGAGCCCGACTCAAGCCCGAAATATAGGAGAATGAGCGGGAAACTGTTTTCCAGCACGCATACAGCGCTTTTCCGCGACCCGCCCTTCACCGATTTTTCCTTTCCATTCGCTACTTAAACAACAGGGGAGCAGGTAAACCAACTGCCTCTGTTGCACTCCGACAAACAGCGAAGTAACACCACCTGAGCTAGTGACGGCGCCACGCGACTGTTCGCGTTAGATTTAAGGCCAAATCCCATATGAGTGAAAATTCACGGCGACAGCGACCAGCGACCCGACGTATACCGCCTTCCCGTGCAAGCTGACGCTTGCAATGGGCATACCCCATACACGTGGACGGCTTTGGCGAGCGAACTCCATTGTTGCTGGCATGAGGCCGTATACTTGTATAGCAAAAGCGGCCGCACTCGTTGAAGTCGGAATCGTTGGACTGCTTGCGGTTTGTTGCTCGACAATTTCTAATGTTGTATTATAGACTGTTCTTCGTGTGTCGTTTGATCATATT
>NC_051180.1:176009645-176049606 GCF_013339695.2 Rhipicephalus sanguineus | reverse complement strand
ATGACCGAAATGAAGAGGTGTAACATGGAAATCATGACATGCAGGTTATGTATGTCATGATTTACATGCCGCGCTCATTTTGCATTCCGGCCGTTTCGCTAGCTTGCTACACCCAAATGGTATTGCGCAACGCCACTGTATGACGAACCTAAATGAAGGTGGTAACATGATAATCATCACATGCATGAAAGTACGACATAATTACATGCCATGCTCATGGCGCACTCGTGGCCGTTTCGCTAGATTGATATGCACCAAAATGGTTATTGCGCGATGTGACTGTATGAGAACATGAAATACAGGTGGTAACATGAAAACTATGACGGGCATGCCATGTATGTCATGACTTACATGCCACGCTCATGGTGCATTCGCGGCCGTTTCGATAGCTTGATATACACCAAACTGGTATTGCGCGATCAGACTGTAATGAACATTAGTGACAGGTGGCACATGAAAACCATAATATTCATGTCATGTATGGCATGATTTACATGCTCTACCATGGCGCCACTCGCGGCCATTTCGCTCCTTTGATACACACCAAAATTGGTATGGCGCGATTACGTATGACGAACATAAATGAGAGGTCTTAACATGCGAATCATGTTATGCATGTCATGTACGGTATGATTTACGTCACTGTCATGGTGCGCTTCCGGCCGTTTGTTAACGTGATATAACCAAAATTGGTAGGCATGACACGAGTGCGTGATGAACATAAAACGACAGGTCATAGATTTATATACCAGAATATGCGTTTCATTGGCATGGTGTACACTAGATTGTGCATGCATGCGTGCATGGCAAACATGCGATATATGGTGACTAGATTGCCATGGCATGATGAATCATTTGGCTCAAAGACAAACAAGGCGATGTATGCCAGCTCCTTGCTGGCTGCGTCGCATTCATCGATTCCCACAGTGCGTGGGATCTGTCGAATTTTTTATTTTTGCGTCTTCATTTTTGTCTCCACGCGCGTCGTTCAGCAATAACCTGCCGTGTGCGCAGATCAAAACCAAAGCAATTTGAAAGCTTGATTTCGGCCCCTAGCGAGTGTCCCGGTGTCTTGCGCACCATAGTGTCCAGCGCAGTGGCCCCCGAAATTTTTTCTCCCATGGGCCTACAGCACAAAATGACACTCCACCACCACTTACCTTCCTGATCCCATGTCGGATCAAGGGGGTGCCCCCCCCCCTCGAGACGAATATCTGCACCCACTGGTACAGCGTGCTGTGCGCTAGTGCACAGCGCCACAATGGTGCCATAAGCATCTATGCTACTGGAAAAGCGCCCTGCGTTTTCGAATAGGAATTGACGTCATAATGCAATGATATGCATCATTCGTGTTGACGCCGATGCCACGGGATGCCGTCGACATCGACGGTTGGTGTTCGCGTTTGATGAAGCACCTAAAGCTTTGGTCGTTAAAAAATTCCTCGTTAATTGCCTAATCCATATTAAATTAAAAATTACTTCATTGTGCTCAATAAATCCTCGTTTTCTTCATTGTGGTTGCTTGGAGATGGACGTTACAGCATATTTTGCGAAGGAAATCACACGCAAGCCGTAAAAGCGCCCCCATGTACTTGATCACCTTGGTAGTTTGTTTGTGTGAATAATAACTACAGCATGACTGCATGACCTGATAACTGACTGCATGAAGAGGCGAGTCACTCGTCAAGCACTGACTCGTCAAGCATTGAAGGCGCAACGCCTTTCCTGTATTGTCTTAGGGTTGCATGAAAAACTAATTTTGGAGATAGTCGCACGCACTACAAGTTTTTTAATCTTATAAAAGAAAGTAAAAGCGAGCACTTGTGATTGACCTGCCCTTTCGTAGTTCACTCATCTAGTTAAGTGTCATTGGGTTTTGTCTGGTTAAAATGAAAGCGCCACTTAAATTTTCGCGTACCGGACGCTGCACCACATGGTCCTTCCGGCCGCAAGCGGGCGCAGCACATTCTGACGGTTTTGGTGCCACACTATCAGCAGAAGATTTTATGGGACAATGGGAGGTCAAAGAGAGTAAGAAACGATTATTGTATACAACCTGCATCGACGGATAAACTTCAACATCAAACTCGATGAAGCGACACGATGTTCGCTCGACGGACACTGCGTTTTACGAGCTCCGTACCGAATCCTCAAAGTCAAGAAAACATGATTGTTTTCAACTATTTGCTGCGAGATCGCGCTATGGGTGGCAGCACCGTCGCCGCGTTTGTGTGTGGATAGGCAGTCGGCGGCGCGTATACAAATGTACGCAGCGGCGCTTCGCCGTATGCGGTTTGAGTCGATTGTTGGCGAGTAAAGCGCGTTCACTGCAGCCTAATGGTGATTATGTGCCCTCCATTGCCACATCATGCACGCACCGTCCTAACGCACCTATTAATTGTAGAGAAGGGCAACCTGCCAATCATCGGGGTACTGGCCTTCAGTCACATTCGTGCTTTTTTCTGTGCTCGATGTTTTTTTCTTGGTTTATTTGCACGTGTTTAAATGTGTTTTGCTATACCACAATATAAACTGTGTTGCGCGACTGAGCCTTTGAAGTATTTACTCCTGGCTCTAGTGGCTACAAAGAAAGAGAACCTGTATTTCTGCTAAATTAGATGAAGTAGAACTTTGGGCACTCTGCTTTTCTGTTTGCATGAATACGCGTATGCTGTAGAAATGCATGGCTTCAGGTCCTTTTTACCGATACCATCCTCTGCAGACGCTGGTTGACGCTGGGGCATCACGAGGATTTACAAATCGCCAACACATCACGAGATGGTGTCACTAAAATTCGCATTCACACCTCGACATTAGTACTTTTTTTCGTTTAGGATGACGGCGCAAACTATGTGACGTGCTTGAACGAGAAAGCGGTACCCACATTGAAATGATTTTGGCGAATGGACGGTACGATGGTTAGACCTAGCGCCATACCGACACGTGCATGCACTCACCATTAGAGTGCATACAAGTTCGTTAGGCTCATGGTTGATATCGTGTAGGCATACGTACAAGCATTGATACTGTGCTAGCACAACGGAATAAGCTGTAATCTGAGCGCGCATGACGTACGCACACATGCGAACACGGTGTGGCTAGCAGACGACGCAAGGAGCCATCTACACCGCGGGGCTTCATCCGCTCGCCGCTAGGTGCCGACTCTGCTCGATCTCGCCGCCAATACTCACCAGCTGATTCAGCCAGGTTAAAAGGCACCCGGGGACGCGAAATTTAGGTTGGCGAGTGTGACTCGTTCGAATTCCAAATTCCAAGATGTTCAGGAATTCCCAGAATCCCTGAACATCTACTGGCCTACCGCCAGCTACGAGCACGGCCGAAAAGCAGGACCCGCCCGGGGCGGGCGCTGCGGCCCTCCGCTGGCGCAGTGACGTACAACCAAGAATCGATGACGGCAACTCGCAGGAGCAACTTCCACGGGCCGCCAACAGCAGCCGACCCGCCAGTCACCAACGGACTTCGCCCCCAAAGCAACAACCAAGTCAACAATGAAGAGCCAACACCGAAACAGCGTTTTCTCTTTGGATGGCTGCAAGCTTGTCATGCGACGCGCAGCGGTCTCAACACGGGCAAGGACGCGTCGTCTGACATTTCGCTCGCTCTGCTACATGCCACAAACAGTACGTGGCGTCAAGCAAACTTGATGTTTTCACAGCGCAGGGAATGAAGGGCGCAAAGAAAGACACGCACAGCAGGGGCGTAGCCAGGGGGGGGCCTTATGGGGCTTCAGCCCCCCCCCCCCATTTTTCGTGCTCTCATACACCACCCACCAGCGGCGTCACCCGGGTGGTGGGACTTATTGGGCTTCAGCCTGATTATCAATTATTTAATATTATCTTTTTCTGACCCTCAAAGCAAAACCTTGGAGCAATGCATCGAAAGCGCGGAAGAATATTTTCGCAGAACCCTGTTCATTCCGTTCATGGACCACGTACTAGCCCAGTTAAACCAACGGTTCGAAAAGCACAGGGCACTTCTAAAGGACTTTTCATTAATGGTACCATCCGCAATACCATCAATGCAAGATGATCGGTAGAAAGGAGCAGAAATTCTCCTGACCGTTTTTGCGCATGAAGTCGAAACGAGGGCTGGTTTCGGGAACTGCGACTATGGTGGACAAAGTGGGCGAACAAAGCAGCAAACCAGCGCCCCGGTACTGGAACCGATGGCCTCTCTCATTGCGACAGCAGGTTCTATGCGAATGTGTACACTACTCCGGATTCTAGTCACCCTTCCAGTGACCACTGCCAGCGCAGAGAGAACGTTTTCAAGCATGAGGTTACTTATGAACTACTTAGGCTCCACGATGTCTGAGGACGCATGGTTAGCCAGGCACTTCTTACGCCCACAGAAATGTCGATATCAGCGTGTCGGAAGTCATTGACCGCTTCAATAAGCTTCCTCGTCGGGTCAACTTTGTCCATTGATACCGAGCAGGACAAAAATCAGTGCAAACGAAAGGAAAAGACACTGCTGTTCCACAGTTCAGGTCAATGAGCCCGTAATTCTGACGCAATAATATTGTTCACCACCTTTTAAAGCCGTGAGGATTTTGTACCTTTTAGCAGTTCACCCGTGACCTAATATGAACATACGAATACGGGCATAGGGTGGACATTACAGCCATCGACAGCTTCACCTTGCTCCTGAGGGGTCGGCATACGCGGCGTTACCAAACAAAATTCAACTATTGGGAAGCCTTACTAGCAGCATTGTTTGTTACTTTCATTTGTCGTTTTTGTTCTCAATGCTTTTTTGAACTAGAAGCGGCAACCTTCCTTTTATATTGAGTGCAAAATAGTGGTTCGCACTTTGAAAACAGTTTTGAAATAGTTTCTTTCGTTATTTCTGCGCTCTTCCTTTATAGTTCTGTCCACATGGTGCGTCCGAGACAGCAGCTTGGCCCAAGGAGATATCAGTTGGGCATTATGTATAGTGATCATTGCTTAGTTCCGTTGTTGATTGCATATTTAAATGTACATTTGTAAAGTTTTGCGTAAGCATACTGCGCACTGTTTCCGGTGACTTATGTTTTGCCCGTATTGGGGTTGTACTTTCCCATTTTGCTTTTCCCTGACCGCATCATTAGTGCAAAACGATGAACATTTTGCGTAAACAATCTACAATAAAATATTTGATCTCGTCCTGGTTATATGTTGTACTTCAATTTTTTGTTATCAGGCGCTTCTTCAGTTCAAAACTGATGCAGTTCCGAAATTTACGTGATTTTGCCGTACCTGTTACAAACACACAAAAAATATTGAAAAGATTGAAGACAGTTATTCCTGGAAAGATTTTGCGGGCATGCCAACATAATATTTTTACGAAAAAAAAACACATTTATCACTCGTTCTTACAGAGGGCAGCATTCAAGAAGTGATTTGCAGCATCTAATACAAATTGTCACTGGTAATACGTGTTAATGGTAATACCAGTGACAATGTATGTACATGGTATACAGGTATATACCCACACTTCTTTGGAAAATTATGAAACCGGACGACAAAACCACAGTCTCTCTTTGTGACACTTCTGGATCCCCTGTTGCCGATTGCGACGTTCCATCCGTCAACTCTGCATTTTGTTCCGTCTTTACTAACGAACCTAACATCGAACTTCCTGATTTCCGCATTTTGCTTTTCGCCAAGCCAAAGATTGAATTCAATTCAGAGGGAATTGTAAAAGTTATTAACAATTAAAGAACTCTTCGTCATGCGGTATAGATGGCATAAACGCCAAAATTCTCAAATTTATAAACATGTATGCAGTTCCATATTGCCAATCATTTTTCAGCATCACTCGACACAGTGAAGTCCATTAGACTCGAGAGTTGGGAAGGTCATTCCGGTCTTCAAGAAAGGTGACCGCTCATTTGCAGGTAATTACCGACCAACCTCGCTCGCTAGTGTTCGTTCAAAGATCATGGAACACGTCATCCTTTCTCATGTTGCTACATTTTTATCATCCGTAAACTTCTTTCACCCAACCAACATGGCTTTCGTAAAGATCACTCATGCGAGGCCCAGCTAACATTTTCCTGCTCGACATTCACTTCATATGGCCATCCCAATTGACACACTGTTCCTAGATTTTGAAAAAGCCTTCGGTAAGGTACCCCGCTCACGTCTCCTTCTAAAAACCTCGCGTCTAAACTTCATTGGCATGTTTTTAACTGGATTAAAGCATTCCTAACAAACCGTAAACTTCGCGCATGTAATGATCACTCCTCCGCCTCTCCCATGTCTTGTCCGGCGTGCCCCAGGGTACCATCCTAGGGCCTCTTTTATTCCTAATATCATTAACGATATTCCGCTTTCCGTTGAATCTAACATCCGTCTATTTGCTGATGATGTGTCCTCTCCGCCCTATAAATAACCCCACCGATGTCTCCCCTCTACAGCATGAACACTCACGCATTCAGCAGTGGTGTACCCCTGTTGATGTCCCTTAATGCGAAAAAAATTTAATTTCTTTCCATCGTCGCCGAAACCACACGCCGCTACTTACACAAACACAACTGTCATATAGCTGCTACTGAGTCGATTAATGCTTGGGTGTTCATCTTTCGAGTGACCTATCTTGGGGCGACCATATAAAATCAATAACATAATTCACTCCGCTAACCGCGCTCTCGGGTACATACGCCGTAACATTTCATGGCCCACCTTCCGTTAAACTACTCGCTTATAAAACCATTGTCAGACCAAAACTGAGTATGCATCTGCTGTCTTGACCCCACCATACTAATCATATCAAAATACTTGAGTCAGTACAGAACCGAGCAACCAGATTCATTGTTTTCAGATAATTCCTGCTACTCGAGCATCTCCGCCTTCAAATCCCAGTTAAATCTTTCTGCCCTCGCTCTTCGTCGTCGTATTGCACGTCTCTGCCTTTTTCACAGATTATTTATTCAACCCGCGTCACAACCACCTCATCCAGCCGTCGATGTCGACCTCGATGTCGAGGTCATCGCACAAGTCATTCAAATGCTGTGATTCCGCCACGTGCCCACACCACCTCATTTCAGCAGGTCCTTTTTGCGCGCTGCCCGAGACTGGAATGACCTTTCGAACGAAGCAGCAGTCATCGCGATTTGCGCGCTTCAAAAATGCCATCCAGGAAGCCGACTCAACCACATCCTAACATACACCTTCATCGATACCGCCATTTTATGACGCTCACCCTGTCATGAGTAAAGGAGGGGCACGAGGCGCGTGCCGAACGAGGAAGCGCGGCGATGGTGCGCGAGAAGCAAAGTCACCCGATGGCACGCGCAACAGCCACGTCGACGCAGGGGATTGGCCAGAGAGGGGCTCGTGGCATGCGACCCGAGCCGCGATGGTGAACGACGAAAGATGATCGTGGCACTGTGCGGTGGGGCACCGGACGGAGAAGATCGAGGAAGGAGCAGCGTCGCACCCGCGGCGAAAGCGGCTGGTACTCGGTTCTGGAGGTGGCGGAACGCGAGGCCCGGGAGTGGCCGTCGACCTTGGAAGGCTCCAAGCGAGGCTGCCCGGACGCGTCGCTCCTCACTACAGCAGTTCCGGGATCGCCAGCAGCCCTTCTCTTCTCGGCAGGACGGCTGCCGACCACAGTTCAGTCAACGAGACGCCAGTCACCTGTGGAGTCCGAAGCAAGGGACCAAGGCCCAGTTAGGCCTAACCTCGACGGACCGAGGACGGAGAAGAACTACTGGGGACGCACGCGACGAGAGCGAGCAGCGGGCTGACGAAGGCGACCGACGATGAACTTCGAGGACGACTGAGGACGTCGCGACGGTCCGCGACGAGGGATTGACGCGACGGGCACTTCGAGTCGTCGCGACGAGCTGTAAGAACGTTCGATTGTCGCAAGGCCCTAGTGGCCAGACTGAGTGGAGGACGTAGCTAAGCCTAGCTAGAACGCATTGTTTAGCGAAGGGCAGTTCTAGATGGGAACGGAGATTTTTGTAGGATGTAAATAGGTTTTTTTTGTTTGGATTGCTCAGTGTCCGTAACGCTTTTTTTGTTATTCCTTTGCTCATTATTAAACTTTGTTGTTTTGCCCGCCTACCACGGTCTCCTGTGCCCGTCCCACTTTCTCCCGATCCGTTTTGGCCAGCACCCTCAGACACGTGACAAATAATTGGCGAGCCTGCCAGGATATTAATCCTGCCAGTCACTGATTCTCGAGTGGCGCGAAGATGGTTGGGAGAAGTTGGCGCCGTGGCCAAGGACTTGGGCATGAGCAAGGAGGAGACGCTGAAGTTCTTTGATAACGCGGAGCGAGTTGAGCAGGAGAGAGCGCGCGAAGAAACAGAGAGAGGCGCGCGCAACATAACGTACGCTCGCAGTGCAAAAGACGGAAAAGGAAATTTTAGAACTTAAGGTGCGTTTGGCACTCGCGAACGAAGAATCGCGAGACGATGCAAGTGTAGGTAGTGGCCCCTCGACAGCGTAGGCCAATTCGCCATCTCTCAGACGCAAGCCTGTCTGCCCTCGTAAACTAATGGCACCCTTTGATGAGCGAAGGGACGACTTGGATGCTTATTTGCATCGTTTCGAGAGGATCGCGATAGGCAGGGCTGGGAGAGGGGTGAGTGGGCCAATGCTCTGAGCCTTTGTCTCGCAGGAAAGCACTGAGTGTGTTGGCCGCATGCCAGCAACAGAGTCATTAGACTATGACTTGGTGAAGAGAACTTTATTGGAAAGATTCCGGCTAACCGCCGAAGGGTTTCGTGAAAAATTCCGGTCGTGCAAGCCTGAGAATTCCGAGACTGGCAAGCAGTTTGTCTGTCGACTGTCGAACTACTTTTGATCGATGGATGGAATTGTCAGAGACAGGAAAAACTTACGAAGGCGTCCGCGACAAGGTAGTTGGAGAGCAATTCCTCAACCGGTGCAGTGGCAAGTTGGCCGTATTCTTGAAAGAAAGAAAGGTGGGCACGGTAGAGGAAATGGCAAGGCAGGCAGACCAGTTCATGGAGGCAAGGTATCAGAAACCGTGGAAAGGGGGTCGGTGAAGGTACCATGGTAGCGGAGGAAGAGGCTAGAGAACAGGTCCCAAGAGCAACTTCAGGGCACAACAGCGATGTTTCTTGTGCAATCGGTCGGGACATATTGCCGTCAATTGTCGTACAAAGATAAGCCACAATGAAAAGACAGTGACGTGTGGAAAATGTCAAAAAAGAGGACACAAGGCAGAAGAGTGTAAGATGAAGTCAGCGAAAAGATTGCCTGTGTAATGAGTGCCAGGGAAGATCGGATCGAAAAAGACATGCCGGTAGTTGAAGGAGAGGTACAAGGGCGTAAGGCAACAGTGTTGAGAGATACGGTGCTAATACGATATTAGTGAGAAGTAGTTTAGTGGCACCCGAGAACATGACAGGACAGGGGAGCCGGTGATGTTTGTAGATAGGACCATCAAATATATGCCTGAAGCAAGGATACGAATATCTACACCTTTTTATACAGGGCTGGTGACAGCAAAGTGTGTTGAGGATCCGCTATACGACTTGGTAGTGGGAAATGTACCTGGTGTGAGAAGGCGGACAACCCTGATCCATTGTGGAGAAAGGCTGGGAAAGGCCTAGATGAGAGAAAGGACTCTGTGCTAGCAGAAGGGGCGCAAGAAGGTGCTGAAAGAGCAGCAGTGGTAGAAACCAGGGCAGCCAATAAGAGAGATAAGACTCTGAAACCCCTGCATGTCACAGCCATTAACCGGTTGGATGTATCAGTGGAGAAGTTCGAGGAATTGCAGGAAAGGATCCATCTATTCAAGCGTGCGAGGGAAATTAGGAGAGATTATAAAAAGGAAGAAGAGTAAAACGGTAGCACAATTTGTGAAACAGAATGGGCTGGTGTATTCGCAAGTGTTTTATTTAGCTCGGGTAGAGAAGTCATGCAGCCGATGGTGCCGGAGGAGTTAAAGGATACGGTGTTAAAACTGGGGCATGATAGTATAAGGGCTGGTCACCAGGGATGAAAAACACTTTCGACAAGATCACAGAGGAATACTTTTGGATAGGAGTGTGGAGCGATGTGAGAAGATATGTCAATCATGCGACGTATGCCAAAGAACAGTGGTTAAAGAGCAAGGTAGGAAGGAGGCAGAAAAGGCAGAAAACAGGAGAGGGCTACGGTGTGCATGGCAATTGCTGAGGCGAGGAGGAGGAAGTACCGATTCATAGGGTGAAGAAGCGCAGAGTAAGCAAGTGGCATTGGATTGGGAGACTGCTCTAGGAGAAAATAGATTTTTGAGCAGTGGAGTCCACCTTAAAGAGATTGACTGAGGACTATTCTGAGTAGAAATTGATTGTAAGTCAATTTGTGAATATTTTCGATGAGTGAGTGTGGTTACTCTGGGTAGTTATCACTGTGTGTGAGCTATATAGATTTTTGCACGATGAACTGCTGGACATTGTAAGGGTTCCGTGCAGTGCAGTGTTTTGTGACGTGTTCGCGAAAGTGCGTGGTGAGAACAAGCCTGTGGTGCAAGTAGAGGTGAACAGAAGAGAAGAAGATGCAAGTCGTAAGTTTAAGACGACTTCAGAAGAGAAAGGGCCTTAACCCCGAGGGGGACAGAAGCAGTTTTTTGGGAAAAAACCCTTGAAAGAGGGGCCCAATGTCATGAGTAAAGGAGGGGCACGAGGCGCGTGCCGAACGAGGAAGCGCGGCGATGGTGCGCGAGAGCAAAGTCACCCGATGGCACGCGCAACAGCCACATCGACGCAGAGGATTGGCCAGAGGGGCTCGTGGCATGCGACCCGAGCCGTGATGGTGAACGACGAAAGATGATCGTGGCACTGTGCTGTGGGGCACCGGACGGAGAAGATCGAGGAAGGAGCAAGCGTCGCACCCGCGGCGAAAGCGGCTGTGTACTCGGTTTCTGGAGGTGGCGGAACGCGAGGCCCGGAGTGGGCCGTCGACCTTGGAAGGCTCCAAGCGAGGCTGCCCGACGCGGTCCGCTCCTCACACAGCAGTTCCCGGATCGCCAGCAGCCCTTCTCTTCTCGCAGGAACTGGCTTGCCGACCACAGTTTCAGTCAACGAGACGCCCAGTCACCTGTGGAAGTCCCGAGCGAAGGGCACCAAGGCCCAGTTAGGCCTAACCTCGACGGACCGAGACGGAGAAGACTACTGGGGACGCACGCGACGAGAGCGAGCAGCGGGCTGGACGAAGGCGACCGACGATGAACTTCGAGGACTACTGAGGACGTCGGCGACGGTCTCTACGAGGGATTGACGCGACGGGAACTTCGAGTCGTCGCGACGAGCTGTAAGAACGTTCGATTGTCGCAAGGCCCATAGTGGCCCAGACTGAGTGGAGGACGTAGCGAAGCCAGCTAGAACGCATTGTTTTTAGCGAAGGGGCAGTTCTAGATGGGAACTGAGATTTTTGTAGGATGTAAATAGGTTTTTTTGTTTGGATTGCTCAGTGTCCGTAACGCTTTTTTTTGTTATCCTTTGCTCATTATTAAACTTTGTTGTTTTTGCCCGTCCTAACCACGGTCTCCTGTGCCCGTCCCACTCTCTCCCGATCCGTTTGGGCCAGCACCCTCAAGATAACACGTGACCACACCCCTCATGTAAAGTCTCATACGGGACCTTTGATGATAATAAATAAATAAATAAATAAATAAATAAATAAATAAATAAATAAATAAATAAATAAATAAATGTTATTCATATACTTAGTCGTTCTAAAAATTCAATGAGGAGGTCGCGCTGCAACGTGAGCCCCCCCCTGAACAAAATTCGTGGCTACGCCACTGACACACAGCGCTGAACTTACAACTGGGATTACTTTCCTGCTTACAACAATATATATGCGCGTTTGGCGTAAGAAAAAGCAGAACGGAGCAGATGAGGCAACAAAATTCTAGTCAAAGGAAACAACAACCCATCATCGATATCACATGGTTAACAATAAAAATGAACTTTTCCTCGTTCGAAGGAGGGGAAACAGCGTTCAGTTTTAGACGAATACAAAGGAAGACAAACGACGACAGGTGTTGACTTACAATTTATCTTTATTTCTGTCAAGCAGCACATTTATTCCACGACAGTCAGAACACACGTGACTACCATTATTGTGCTATCAACACTCTGACATCAACAGCACCGCATCACCACCCTGTGTTAAAAACACGCGTGGATCACCTGAATGAGAAAAAGTTCATTTCTTTTGAGAGAAGGTTAGAGATGCCATACTAAAACATTTATCTTAAGGCGTACTATTTCACCTGCTGCAATTATTTCTCTAGTTCTTTTTCTTTGTGTCCGCCTACGACAGTTGTCTCTCGAAACTTGGGTGCGCAGCCAGAATCCCTGTACGTTACATTGTGTTCCTTCAACCTTACATTTAGGCACCTTCATGTTTGATCTGCGTAACTTTTACCGCAGGACAGCGGGATCGAATACACATGTTCCGCGCATTGTACGACGCTGAGGTTATGGTTTTGTTGCGCAGTATGGCTGCTGACCCGCTGGATTGTTCACTTTCAATACATAGCCAATAGCTTTTTGCCGTAGAGAACAGTACTCTCACATTGGCATGTTCCCTATCTTTTTCAAATTATGCGCAATCCCATGCATATATGGAATAACAGTAAACTTTTGACCTTTGTTGCAATCTGGTGCTGATTGCCTGTCCTGGGTGCCCTTTTGCTTTTTGAGAAGTGACTCTGCGACAGAAATGAACAGATCTAGCGGGTACCGTGCTGCCTTGGGACATTCGAGCTGTTTAATAAACTCTTCGAAATTCAGTAGGGAGATGACTTGTTTACAGCAAATACGTAAGCATGTTGTGGCAATGGATGTTTTCATTACCTTTTAATCACAAGAATCAAAAGGCAGTAGTGGCTTGCTGGCGCGTGGTTCATACGACCAGCAGATATGAGCTGTCACAAAACTAAGCTTAAGATCAAGCAACCTAATGATCCGTCCCGCAGGTACCTCACAGGATTAGAAAAAATGGCTTAAAATGATCTCCTAATTGATTTACCACTTCAAACATTAATGGACTCTAGGCTAGCTTCGTCTGTGTCTAGAATTACTAAAAAATCATCTGTGTAACGCAATAGGTTCGTGAAAACTGGGACGAAGTTATTCCACGTGTTACATTTGCATATATTACCGCTGTCCAAGAAACTACCGGCTTCACCCCTTTCCGCTTGCTGTATGGCCGGGAAGCTCTAACAACGTTGGATGCTACGCCTTTACCCATTCACTGATTCAATATTGCCAGCGACGCCGCCGAAGTCGCTAGACGTGCCGAAGAAGCACGCCAGCTTACAAACGCGTATCCGTTGTCAGCTACACTACGACGCCCGCCGATTTAACGTCCGCTGTCGAGATGTCCCATACCAACCAGGCGATTATGTGTGGGTGGGGACATCAAACCGTCAGTATGGTCGGTCAGCGAAACTATTACGTCGCTGCTTTGGCCATTATAGAAACGGCCAACGTTTCAGTGATGCTACATACGAAGTGCTGCCTGAAGGCGAATGAACCATCCGCCGTCCTCGGCATTCGTGTGCGTCGGACGTCGTTCACCTATCTGGGTTGAAGCCGTACTACTCCCGCTGAGAGCAAAGCTTACTTCCTCGCCCTGTCGGAGTCCGCACGCGGTAATAGTTCCGCATCGAGACGATGATTTTTAGGTTCTGGTGTAATGTCACGGCCCCGAAACAACTGAAGGCAGCTTGCCGCAATCACCGAAGACAACGACGTGGTGATTTATAAAACGAACCTGTGCCAGTCCAAGGTCTTGTGTGATTTTGTCCGTGACAATATTCTGTGTTTTTGACAGTTTATGAAATATATTTAGTACCTATGGCATTTGCGCTGTTCAACGAACGCAGCCACCTCATCAGGTTGGTCGCCGTAGCTGGTTATCGCAGTTGCCAATATCTTTGACACAAAAAACAACGACATCACATTGCATGATTTTTTATTCATAACTACGTGCTCTTTTTCGGCCTGGTACAAGAGCACGCGATATGGTGTGCAAATGAAGACGGGCAAGCAAACATGAAAGTAGGCCTTTTTCTGCGAACTTTTTGAGTTGTTGCGGCCTGCGCCCACTCAATAATAAAGGTGACCAAAAAATGAAGATGATGCCACCATTCGTTTTTGGGAGAACGCTGGCCCTCACAAAGACGTAAGAAAGGGTTCTCCTGCGATGGCTATGTCGAGTATAGATATTATTTGCTAGGAGCGGCCGCTGCTGTTGCGACCTTTAGGTTTATTATTTTTAACACGAAAGTGTTTTATGCCAGGGTCTACCACGGCTCCACTGACGTATTTCCGTCAGGAATATGGCGTTGTAAAATATAAAGGCTAACAGTGGGCAAAGAAAAAAAGACCAGAAGAAAACGTTCCGTCACCGGGAATTGAACTCCCGACCCCTTGTTCCGCAGCGCGAAACGATTCGGCCAAAGACGGCACGTTCTTCGCCACGCTAACGGTCGGCTATTTATATACACGATTTGCTGGTGGCGGTACTCAGAGATCGGTATTACATCAGCGTGTTTTTGTTATCATAGCGAGATGGCGCGAAGGGTTCGAAGAGCGCGCTATAAATGTCGTCGCCGTTGCGACTAGCGCCCGCCTCTACAGGGCGTGGTCGCTAGTGCGCGCGCTTATCTCGTGATCGCGGTGGTTTGTACGTCTTGCGTTCAGAGCACGAAAGTCACTTGGCTCACTGCAGGGGCCGCTTTTGCGAAAGGAGCGCGGAGCTCACGCAGAAATAAGTAACAAATGTGACAGTTAGTTCATGCTCATCCTGTGTATGTTCGTTCCGTGCGCCCTTTCTGCTTGAGCAGCGCTTTGCAAGTTTCGAGCTGCTTGCCGTTCTTCGCGTGACATTACAATTTGTTGCTGTAACATTCATTCCTTCGCCCTTGGGGTGAAAGAATACACAACAAACGCTCAACTACGTCTATCAAGACACGTTTCACTTTCGTATTATACCGATTCCTATGACAGAGTGATCAGCCATGTTTTTCTGAAGTTCCAGTATGAAAGAGAAGACCGTTTATTAGGATATGATACTGTACGTTTGACAATGAAAGATATGGTCATCCCCTCATCCTTTGCACGAAGCCGCTGATAACACCATAGATATTTCTCGGGTGCAGAGCTTCATTGTTGACACAAAATTTTTCGCCTTGTTTTATATCGCTAGGCAAAGCTGATTGGCACATTCGGGATTGAGCAAATATTTGATGTGTTTTGCGTATGTTCAGTATGTTCCAGTAAGGCCGAACGAAGTCTTGGTCACTTGGTACATAACGCAGAAAGATAAACCAGTCAAGAAGACGACGGAAAAAGGAGAGAAGTGACACACCAGAACTGGAGTCGTGTGGGCCACTTCTCTCCTTTGTCCGAAGTCTTCTTGAATGGTTTATTCTTTCAGCGTTCAGTATGTATGGGTAGTTCCATATGTATATTTACTATTCATCATACCTATTCGGAATAGGAAGACACGCGCACCGTTAGGCAACCGCCTTCAGAATAAAAATATTGCTTGGCAGGAAAGAATGTTAGTCTAGAAGAACAATGCCGCCCTCCCTTTGTTGGATTTGCACTGACGTTTGCGTGCACGTGCGTCAAACTTAGGCCATGGCTCCCAGAGCGTAGTCGACTGATTTCGTGCATTGCAGCGCAAACATTTTTCTAGAAATTCACAACATTGCGTATATTGGGATTTCGGATGGCAGTGTGCTCCTGACATTTTGTACTACTGGGTTCCCCTCCTTACTTTCAAAGTAGAACTTACCACTGAACGATTATGACTGTTATTCGCAGATGCAGCTTCATTCACGTGTAATGATAGAACAGCTATTTATCATGCCCTACTTTAACGCATTGGCTACCAAAATCCAGCGAATCGCCAGGCTGAAAAATCATGGCAATAAGGCCATAGCCAGCGATTCTAGAGAAAAAAGCTGTGCCAACGACAGCCATTTATGTGCCTTATATGAAAATGCATCTTTGATTAACAAATGCAAATCAGAACCAAAATGTTGACTCAGTGCCTTGATAATACAAAATCCCCAATTCTTGAGCATTGATCATCTTTAAATATTATCATATAGGTGAACAAGTACGAAAGCTTGCGAAGTGCCAACGCGCTTCAGATGTAATCTGTAGAGAGTTTCTCACGTCTGTGCACGCGATCATACGTTGCTGATTGCCTGGCTGTAAATATCGCAACAAGCATATTTATAGACAGCCACGTTTTCGCCAACTTTGTTGCCACCTCGATATACCTTCGATGTCACGGCCTCTTTCCGGATATCATACTACAGTGGCTGTCAATTATCGACCGGAACCACATGCTGCTCCAAGGCAACTACAAGAACGACACCACGGTAAGAAAAAGGAGGTAGCCTTGGTGGGGTAGCCCTCACAGAGCTAAATAACCAATCTTCTCTTGGAGTAAGGATCAGGTGTACGGGCGCTTGAGTGTTTGCACGACGAATAGAGCAAAAGTGCATAGCCTCGAAAACATTCGCAATCAGCGTTACGATCTGTACATACCAGACATCACCGAGACAGTTCGTACCTATGTATGTTTTATATGGCTACCATTCTGTCTCACTTATAACGCCAACACCCTAATACAACCTTGTGAAAAATTGACGCAGTGGCGCGAAAATGAACCTATAGGCCCCTTTACCGATGTTTCTTCAGTCGTCGTCAGAGTAGGTGGACTGCGATCTAGCACCGTTAACACCAAATATATTTGCGCAGGAAGCTTCCGCTAGTTCATTATCTTTGATAATATTTACAAGGAGGTCCTCTGATCGGGTGTAATAATACTTCACATCACTGTATTGTGCACGTTCTAACCAATTTTCTTGGTCATTGCCAAGGAACTCACACATTTCCGAAGAATACAGATTCGGAATTTGTTAGTGCGTTACTACCAAAACCAAAAAGAGAGAAGAAACGTGTCGTGCGGTTGCCTTCGCTTTGGTCTCTGTTTTATATTCTGTTTTCACTTGGTAACGCACAAAGGCGTATGTCCACATATGTTTCTAAAATACTTGCGTTGACAAATATATACTTATTAAATTATTTCCAATAATTTAAGAGCATGCACTAGTTCTCAACTAGTCGAACAGAAGCTTCCAAATGCTGGAACCACGCAGGAGCATATTTTGTGTGAGATCAGTGGTTTCAGAGGACCTTTTGACATATTTATATATTGCTAAAAATATGCGAGGTAAGCTGGAACTTCGTTTGTCAATAACTCGAGCGTTTATTTTCTCATGCATTTTTTTGTTATTTCCACACCCTACGAAAAGCTCTCACATGTGACACGTAGCAATTGCGCTTGCTAGAAAGTATTCAGATACTGACACTTTTTGCAACACTCAGTGAGCTTTCCAAACGCATTCCTACCATACGTGATCGAAATATGGCTGAAATCTCGGCACAGCTGTACCTAATCACGTTTTTTTTTTCGAATAGCAAAATAACGTGCTAAATGCCATAATCTTCAATCCGCAAGAATCTAAGTCATGGGGTCTGATGTGCCAAACCAAAATATAGTAACGAAGCCTGCCATGTATTCCCGTTTAAATTTGACTGCCACGAAATAACTACAACTTCGAGTACCCGGGTAGCTTCACTTGTTGCTACATAATGCTGCATTTCGCTGTGCTAATAATGGGTTAGGGTATATGTGGCGCTTTCATTGTATGATTAACATTCGTCCCTAACGCGTACTCCAGCTTCGAATTGTCCCAGTGAAAAATAAAACAATTATCTAAAATTTGCTCGCGGCCCTTGGCCTTGTCAAATATTTCAAGTGCCTCGGAGTCGCCATATCAGATGACCTTCACCTGCACTGTTAAACACATAAACAACATATGGTCCCGAGCTGAAAAATAAGCTCTGGTATTGGAAATGCTACATGAAATTTGCTCCTGAACAACCTATATTAACTACATACGTAATGCTCCTTCGTCCTACACTTCAGAACGCGATCATCTTATGGGCGTCGTAACTGCGATGCGAGCGCGCTATATATATATGCCCTGAAGAAGGCCGGGTCCCGGCTGAAACGTCGAAAAAATACGAAGTTTGCATTTGGCAGGCCCGCTACTTCGTAGTGTTGTTGCTACTGCATCCAAGGACAATTTTTTCACACACACACACACACACACACACATATATATATATATATATATATATATATATACATATATATATATATTTATATATATATATATATATATATATATATATATATATATATATATATATATATATATATATATATATATATATATATATATATATATATACATCCCGCCTCCCCTTCCCGAAAATAAGTATAATTATTAGCTACGCCACTGCATTGCTGGAACAACCTGTGAGTGAAGAGGCTTCTTAATTTTGACTGCAAGAACGACGAAATTATTTTCTGTGCCTCCTTTAAAAGAGTACTGGTATGATTTTCAGACAACGTAAAAATGGACCTTTTTCGTTTCTTTGGTATGCAGTGTTAACGCACTCCACACACCGGAGTCTGACAACACGTATCAAATATTTTACTTTAATTTAAAGTTTTCCTCGCTGAGCATCACCAAGCCTGCCCCACCGACATGGACATCATCCCGACGAGTCCACACGGTTCAACTGAGTTTGCGATCTCTGCATCCTGCATGTAGCTTAAATCGCGGAAATCAAAGCCGGGGTCACTGAACGATAATTCACTCATCGTTGTTTACGTGCATCACGAGCAGATGACAGATCTGCCGCTAGTACGTCGCGAGTTGCTGTGTCCCCGTGACGTCACACTGCGAAGACGCGTGACTGAGAAGCCACCGCCTGAATACCGAAACCGAAAGTGGTTTTTTAAGGTAGTGGTAATAAAGTTATATTCGATGCATTCCCATGCAGCACAATACATCTTTTCGGGTTCTCGACACTGGTGTTTTTAGTAAAAGCGACAATCCACAAATGTTTAAAATTCGTGTAACACTCCTTTAACTAGCAGTGACAACTAAATTTGCCGATAGCCCTCCCCGTCCAGGCAAATGGGAAACCTACGGGTCACATGCGGTCATCCGACACCGGATGAGCTAAGTCGTAGGCCGGGAATGGCAAGGTTGTAGGTTGTTGGACGTTCACTACGCAAGCAGACGCAGTAAATAGGTAGGAGCCGAGAAAGAAAAAAGCGAGATGTTGATATGCTCCACAACGGCACACAGAATATAAAGCTAGGACAAAGAAAAAAAGCAACAGAGAAAAACGGATGACAACCTTATATATTTTAATGACGGGATTTCTTGGTATTGCACTCTCAATTTCATGCAGTAAATCCTCGCTTATGCTACCCTTCTGTGATGAGTGGCGTGCGCGTTTAAATTGTGAGCCTTTGAAAAGTGCGCATCATAAAGAGAAAGACGACAGGGCGTGCGAGCGCGTAGATGAGCACAGTGCCGAAAGGAAGATGACGACGATGAAAACCTTCACGAGGGCGCGAGGCGTAAGGGTTCCACGGACAAGTGACCCAATAGGAAGTCACCACGGAGATTCCAGTGGCCAATAGTTGGGCACCACGAAACTTCAACATCGCCAATCGGGACGGGACAAGTTGACCCGAGGCCGAGGAAAAGCCTGGGTCGAAGGAGAGCCAGGGGTTCGAAGGGAACCAGACAAGCGGAAGGTTGGCACCGGACCGGGCGCTGAAGACAGGCCGTCGGGTTTTGGACCCGAGCCTCCAGGACTTCAACCGGCCGGAGCCTCCTGCCGTGGAATTCCCGAGCGAGGACACCACAGCCATGGTACGCGAACTCCTGCCCAAGGCCTGCGGACTCCGGTGCTGGCAGGCAACATAGCAGCAGCAGTTGGGCTACGGGCCCGAGCTGCGCATCCACTTGACTGGCCAGGTTGCCCTGGCATCTCAGTGCGTCGACCAGCAGCCACCGTTACCTCTTCGTCACCAGCCAGCCCGCGTCATCTGAACGAGCCTGAGCCACCACGTTCCGGTTGCGTTTTGCATCAGAGCCCTAAGCGATTTGGTGAGACTGATCTCTTATAATTGCCCGCTCCGCTGCTCAGCCGCGTCAAAACTAGACTATGTAGTTAAGGTCTTTGAACTCGCATTTCTTTTGTTGTTAAGAGTGCTTTAACGTGTGCAGTGATCTTTTTATTAAGTGTTTACCTATGTATAGTTATTTTTCCTTCAGTGTATAATTAAACGTTTTGTGTGTAGTTTCTGTTAAACAAACGGCCTTGTCCTTATTAAAACTCTCGGAGGCTCAGCAACAGAGAGCTATTAGCAACAATAAGAAGAACCTGCATCACAAATTGGCGTCCGCGACAGGACAAAGCCGTTTGTTTTCAACTTGATGTTTTGATTGTTGAGACCATGGCGAGCACGTGGGAATTATTGGAATTGGCGGAACGTATGGGTCTCAAGGGAGCAGAGTTTAAAGCGTGGTATGACGAGCGGATGGCTCGAGCGCGCGAGGAACGGGCTGCGGAACGAAGAGCTAGAAAGGAACAGCTGGAAGTGGAGAGGCGAGAACTTGAGCGGCGACTCGAACTCGCGATGGCTAAAGGAACGCAAATAGAAATACAGAGGCGTGATCAAGCAGTCGATGTTTGCTTCGATAGCGGTTTTTGCGGGAGCGAATTCGATTTCTCTAAGGTTAGCCTTGAACCCCGCCATAGCCTTTCGTCAGAGCCAGGAGCTCAAAGAGAGGATGGCAGAGAGGTGGGCTGCCAAGGAAGCAGAAATCCTGCTGAGCTTAATGAAGCGATGGACAGCTTCGCAAGCGTGGAACAAGGCAGTTCCATTGAGAGTGAGTGGTGCTTTGGAACCTCTGGGAGGCCAGGCACGTATCATGAAGAGGTAGGATTGCCTCTCAACAGCTCCACTGAAGGAGCACAAAAAGGTCGGCTAGGTGATGACGGCGAGTGCCGTGAAAAACGTTTGGACGCCGATCCTTGTGTACCACAGGAGATGGTAACAGGCGCCACGTACATGGTTGAAGACCATGTGAATGACTCGGTTCTAAAGAGAGAGACGCAGCCTTATCGGGTTTATACAGATGCGGTCTCTCCGAAAGAGCATGGAGAGAGTGCAGTAGCACTTGTCCAAGCGGACAGTTTAGCGTCGGAGGTGTTTTCCCCAGTATATATCGATGTGGCCGAGCAGGATGATCAATATGGAACGGTCACTAGCGTGGAACCCAGCGCTAAGTCGGTTGAAGGCGAACTAGAAGTTGGCCTATTGCACGGACATTACTCTAGGATTAGCGACGAGCCTGATCCGCTTCCCGTGGCGTCTCGGGGCGCCGAATGTCTTTTCTCTAAGGTATTGGGTTCGTTAAAAGTTCGCGAGTCAGAGGAAGGCACTCCCGTAAGTGAAGACGTCGTTCAGACGCTCATGTATCGGTGCGTCTGGAGGCAACGCCTTGTGTTTCGATTGAATCCTTGCTGCGTCGTCGCTAGAAACTCCGCTGAGCGTCCGTGTGGTCTCATGCATAGGTGCAGACGCGCATTTCAGCGAACAAGCTTCAGAGCGTCTTTGCCACAGTTGTTTTCTAAACGCGAGAAAAAAGCCACTCGTCTCGTGTGGGACGCTATTACTTGAGCATCAAGTTCAATGACCGGTCGCTGTTTTGGGTTCCCGACTTTGGATAACGGATTTATATGTTTTGTAAATACCCGAGTTGGTTGTGAAATTTCTCTTGACTTTGAATGTGAGGTGATGTACAGATAGGAAGGAAGGAAGGAATACGAAAAGAAGGCAGGGAGGCTAACCAGACAGCAGTCCGGTTGGCTACCCTACGCCGGGGGAAAGGGAAGGAGATTGGAAAGATGGGAGAGACAGAGAGAGAGGGGGAGCGAAAAAAAAGGAGAAATGATCAATAAATGCACTGACACGTATGTGGCGGTGGCACTAAAAATAGTCACAAGCGCTCACAAGCGTTCACACAGGCCCGTACTCCTTAAAAAGCACAAAAGTGCTTTAACTGCCTTGTGGGCCGACGAGCGATGGGGACGGTGCTCCAGAAGCATCTGCACGGAGAGCGGCCGATCGTCCAATCGTCGCATCGCATCAGAAAGAGTTCGTCTTTCGGAGGCAAACAGATAGTGATGTCGGATGTGAGGTGAGGCGAATAACTTATGTGGCAGCTCTTTGAGTGTATAGGGAAAGCTGCCTTGGACAAAACAGGCATATTTTTGGGAATGGTCATGGTGCATTAGGTGTGTTTGTTTGGCCTGTATTGCGGAACTGTGTAATGACCGGTCTGCTGTACTGAACGGACTGATATCGTGTGAGTGTTTGAAGAGTTTTATTGTTTAGTTCCTGTTGGTATTACCAGTATAAGGTCAGGTCGTTACAGTAACAGATCATTAATCTGTTAGTATGATTGAACAGTTTTTGTGTTGTGAGTGATATTATTGTGTGCACTCTATCACTTATGTGTTCCGCGCACTGAGCAGCAGTTTTTCAAAGCGAAAAACTTTTCGAAAAAGGGGCCTTTGTGATGAGTGGAGTGCGCGTTTGAATTGTGAGCCTTTGAAAAGTGCGCATCATAAAGAGAAAGACGACAGGGCGTGCGAGCGCGTAGATGAGCACAGTGCCGAAAGGAAGATGACGACGATGAAAACCTTCACGAGGGCGCGAGGCGTAAGGGTTCCACGGACAAGTGACCCAATAGGAAGTCACCACGGAGATTCCAGTGGCCAATAGTTGGGCACCACGAAACTTCAGCATCGCCAATCGGGACGGGACAAGTTGACCCGAGGCCGAGGAAAAGCCTGGGTCGAAGAAGAGCCAGGGGTTCGAAGGGAACCAGACAAGCGGAAGGTTGGCACCGGACCGGGCGCTGAAGACAGGCCGTCTGGTTTTGGACCCGAGCCTCCAGGACTTCAACCGGCCGGAGCCTCCTGCCGTGGAATTCACGAGCGAGGACACCACAGCCATGGTACGCGAACTCCTGCCCAAGGCCTGCGGACTCCGGTGCCGGCAGGCAACATAGCAGCAGCAGTTGGGCTACGGGCCCGAGCTGCGCATCCACTTGACTGGCCAGGTTGCCCTGGCATCTCAGTGCGTCGACCAGCAGCCACCGTTACCTCTTCGTCACCAGCCAGCCCGCGTCATCTGAACGAGCCTGAGTCACCACGTTCCGGTTGCGTTTTGCATCAGAGCCCTAAGCGATTTGGTGAGACTGATCTCTTATAATTGCCCGCTCCGCTGCTCAGCCGCGTCAAAACTAGACTATGTAGTTAAGGTCTTTGAACTCGCATTTCTTTTGTTGTTAAGAGTGCTTTAACGTGTGCAGTGATCTTTTTATTAAGTGTTTACCTATGTATAGTTATTTTTCCTTCAGTGTATAATTAAACGTTTTGTGTGTAGTTTCTGTTAAACAAACGGCCTTGTCCTTATTAAAACTCTCGGAGGCTCAGCAACAGAGAGCTATTAGCAACAATAAGAAGAACCTGCATCACACCTTCTTAATTCAGCAAATCTGATCATTCGGTAGTTTTCATTGTCCCGGCAAGCGTATTCTTTGCTTAACGGTATCAAACTCTTGTTCGTTCGGTCATGTTTTTCCGTATCTCGGTCAATTCAGACGTTCCTCGGAGCACGCCGAGCGCAAAGCGCCGCTAATGTCGACGGGAAAGAGCGAAAACGGCGTTCGCGGACAACCGAAACGAACTTGCACAGTCCGCATCGCAACCCTCATCAGTGCGTACCATTCAGTGGCGGCAGGAAGCGAGAAGGCTTCATGCGTGTTATCGTTCAGCAGTGCGTGCGACACATGTTGGCCGTTGGCCTTCAGGAAGGTGTGGTCGTCCTCCACGATCGCGTTGTTGGCGACCAAGGCTTCAGCGGCTGGAGCTAATCTGTATTCGTTTCGTTACAATGATCACGTCGTTAGCAAGCACGGTTTTGTCCACAGCGCATGCACCACTCACTAGTTTCGTGTTCACTAAATGCAATGCGTGCGCAATGTCACAGAACTCAAAGATGGCGGCAGCTGTTGAAGGTGGAGCGCTTTCAGCCGCTTTGCGCATGCAGGCATAAACTCGCTTTCTACACTGCCATGGATAAGTGATCGGTTGCCGGCCATTTTACGGGCGAAAAAAAAAGTAACGCCACGTCCGCGTGGTGATGTTGATGGTGGCGGTACGTAAGAGGAAAAATTGCAGAGCACGTTTCGGGCTCCCGTATCTTAATTTAAGACACGGAGGTCATGCGCCGCGATAGCATTCTGAAAGAAGTCGTGGGATGACGAAAATTACATCTTTTGCATTGCTCTAGTGGATAATAAGAGATTTTAAGTATTCCGGTAGAAAATAAAAATGTATCGACGTAACAGAAATTTCTTTATTGCCCCGCCACGGTGGTCTAGTGGTTATGGCGGTCGACTGCTGACCCGAAGGTCGCAAAATCGAATCCCGGCCGCGGCGGCTGCATTTTCGATGGAGACGAAAATGAGGCCTGCGTACTTAGACGTAGGTGCAGGTTAAAGAACCCCAGGTGGTCGAAATTTCCGGAGCCCTCCACTACGGCGTCCCTCACATTGTGGTTTTGGGACGTTAAACCCCAGATATTATTATTAGGCATTTTTTATTGTTCATGGATACTCTCCATACTTAGACATTCTGTTGTTTCGGACATTTCCTTCCGGCCCAGCGAAATCCGAAATAACGAGCTTTTGCTCTATTTGTCTCCCTTGGTTGTGTTCTGGGGTGTGGTTGCGCTACAATCTTTTATCGCTTTTCTTGCAACCGCCCTGTATTGACCTCGGGCCAAGAGCATTTATATATAAGTAAATGAATAAATAAATCATTATTATTGAAGGACTAATACTTTTTGAACTAAATAACTAAATATGAATTACAAATCAATAATTACAACGCTATAGCTAAGTACTTACAACGTGCTCTTTTGATGCCATTTCGTGCACTTATCTGCAAGAAAGCAAGGATATGAATCTCTGTAACACAAAGTTGAAAATATACGGTTTCATGGTTGAGTTTTCTGGCCAACCCCACCGACAGGAAAGGCAAGTGGGAGCTGTTGGCGCAGCAATATAAGGGGATTGCAAAAGAACGAATGTGAACTGTGGATACAGCCCGTAGCCAGGAATTTTTTTCGGGGGGGGGGGGGCACTTGCTGAAAACCCTGACGTTTTGAGAAAAACACCTATATTATTATTCATTTTTGGTAAAATTTTTAGTCGTATATTTTGTAAAATTTTCGGGGGGGGGTGAGGCCGGGCCCTAGCCCCTACCCCCCTGGCTACGGACCTGGTGTGATATCACATTCAGTACACAAAACCAGTTGCGGGAAACTGACCGAAATGGAAGCGACCCGCGACCGTGCCTGGTCCGCCATGTCCACGACCGGGCGCACGCCTTCTGTATATGAGCTTGTTCAGGGCAACCGAAGCTAAGTCCCGCTTTGGCTTAAGTTATGAGCGCTTATGAAGACTTCGAATAGCATACCCGTTGGCGTGCATGAAGATAAAGCACCCAGTGTGTACATTCGTGCGTGTGTTTATGTATGTGCGTGTACATACAAAAAATGCAAAATCGGAAAATTTCACCGTCCCTGTCTAGGCCAATGCCTATTACTGAGTTGTCTGCTTCAGTGTTTCAGCATAGTTTATCAGGCTCCACTAGCCGAGTGTTTCGGCTACAAATTGTCGTGATTTCGGGAAGGCCCGCGGTATTGCGGAGCTTTGAAAGACTTTGCTGCACATGCATGAACCGACATTTCTTGTTACTTTCAGCTGTACAGTGTGACGATTCCATCGTTGCCACCGGTGTACGACATCGCACCCTATAGATTGGAATTGTTTCTAGCTACAACGATTGGCTTCTGCCTGCCTCTCTTCTGGCGCATAAAAGACGTCACAACGGAGATAGGGTCAGGCCTCAAGGTATGTGCTTCATTCAGATAACCGAGCTTGTCCTACATGCATGTTGCAGCAAATGGCCTAATAAGGCCTGCATAATTTTGCTATAATATAATTGCACGCTTTAGAAATAAATAGAATCAGTAAAAGAATATAACGTTGTTTTATATACCCTTACAAATACATGTCATCATGCAGCGATATTTCATCTCAAATTACACCAATAAAAGCATACCTACCCATTGCTACACCCTTCTTAGATAACAAGCGGTGCCGAGATTGCATTTCGAGTGAAATTAAACATTCATGAGCATATTAGGCAAACTAAAGAATTGTGGTCCTCAATCAAATTTATGCGTTGTACAAACAATACTCTTACTAAAATTTTTGCACTGGTACATTCGTGTCGTCAGACAACCACGCCATTCTTCTAAGCAAAGCTTGCCTAAATACCACTGCATCCAACAGTCCGGGGGTGAAAAGCGCCTCGTGTTGTCTAAGAAACGCCCGTCCTATGCTATCACAGTCTGCGATCTATAAGCTGATACCTTGAATGACTTTTATATGAATTCGCCTGGCGTAACTTATAGAGTCGAACAGCACGTTTCGTTAGATGCTCATGCGATATATATATATATATATATATATATATATATATATATATATATATATATATATATATATATATATATATATATATATGTATATATATATATGTATATATATATATATATATATTGTGTTGAGCTGTTTATTTGACGGCACACTGCGCCCAGTGACAACACCCAGTGGAAACAGTCAAGGTAAAACGGGGACTCAGCGCGAGCGCCTTTCTTTCAGGAGAAACCAAAGAGAACGACCTACTGAAAGGCGCTGGAGGGCGCAACTCATTACGCAGTTCCAAGGCTTCGTCACAATTGCCCCGGGTACGAAAAGGGAGCCGCCCGGCAACCTAACAGCTTGTCACTATGAGCGGGTCATAGCAGACATTGAGGCACTCACCGTTGACAATGTCGCGCCTTCGACGGCGCATGTCCCAAGATGGTTCGATGGGTTCGATCAGGTAGTTGACCGGGAATGTGCGCTCGACAACACGCTACCGTGTTGTCGGTATTCGTATTTTCTTCGTATTTCAGCAGTATATTTAAACAGAGGCCAGTTGCAGTGGTAGGGACCGAGAGCCGTGCGAACGCTCCAGGAAGGAACGTGGGCTCAGAAGTGGTGGTGCAACCGCGAGTTCTCTTCTGCCGCTTTTGTTCATGCGTTGAAAACTTGGGGGCCGCTTAAGCTTCGCCTTTAAGAGTTGAACTCGATAGCGATACCCTGCCCCTAGTGCGCACTTCGAACACTACGAGTGTTTAACAGATTGCGCGCAGTAAGGTGTGTGCCTTATGCAATGTGCAGCATGCTTTAAACCAGAAACTTTTTCGAAGTTGCGATGCACACACTACGTGGCCTTAAGGGAATACGCGCAGTAATATGTGTGCCTTTTTAATGGGTGGCTTTCTTTAAACCACCAAGTCGTTAGGATATTGACATGGTGTGACGCCCGATGGCAATGTACGCTTGTACCACGCAACATTACTGCGATATTAAATCTCGTACTGTGACACCTCTATACAGGACGCGTATTTTTGGGAAGCATGAAAGTTACTTTCAGTGCAGCTCCAAGCAGAGGCGTGGCTTTGTGGTAGAACACCTGCTTCCCACGCACACGGCCTGGGTTCCATTCTCACTCGGACCCAACATCTTTATTATTTATTTTATTTGCAGCTTTTTCGATTTTTCGGCCACGGACAAGATGATGATTTTTCGCTCACAACCAACGGTGCCGACGCCGACGGCGGAATTTCTGCGATACGAGCTCTTTATATCGCGTTAAAAAGTCAAGGCAAGCTGCCGACAGACTTCAGCAAGCTTGGCAGTGTCAGAAATAGGCGCACTCACATGGATCCGGCTTGTATGAAAGTATAGTGTCGATGGCGTGCCACGGGTGCCTTCCGTACAATAACAAGGGTGAAAAACCAGTAGTGCTCTGAGGGGCGAAATTATAGGCGTAGGGGACGAAGGACACAATGGCATCCCAATTTGTGTAGTTGGTCGCGACGTACATTGAGAGCATGTCGCCGAGCGTGCGGTTAAAGCGTTTGGTTAGTCCATTCGTCTGCGGGTGGTAAGGTGTAGTTTTGCGATGAACAGGATGATACCCTTTTAGAATGGCTTCAACGACTTCCGAAAAGAAGACACGGCCGCGATCGCTGAGAAGCTTCTGGGGTGGACCGTGACTAAGCATGAATTGGTGTAGCAGGAAGGAGGCAACATCCCTCGGTGTAGCCGCTGGGAGGGCGCGGTTTTGGCGTATCTCGTTAGATGGTCAGCAGCGACGGTGGTCCAGCGGTTACCAGCCGCCGTCAGAGGAAGTGGTCCGTACAAATCGATGCCCACGCGCCCAACCGGGCGGTTAGGGCACAGTAATGGCTATAGACCGGCTGGCGACACGTGCGTGGATGGTTTTCGGCGTTGGCAATCGAGGCAGCAGCGAATGAAATTTTGCACGTAGCGGTACATGCCTCGCCATAAGTATCGTTGTCAAATGCGGTGGTAAGTTTTGGATACCCCAGAGTGCGCGCATTGCTGATGAGAGTGGAATAACTCGCATATTTCAGAACGAAGACTGCGGGGTATCACCAGTAGCCACTGGCGGCCGTCGGCGTTGTAATTCCGTCGGTGCAGCAGGTGATCACGAATGGCAAAATGGTGGGTTTGACGAAGCAAAGCGCGAGTGATTGCCGACGTATCACTGAGCAAGTGAATCAGCGAGGCGATCAATTTATCCTTGCGCTGTTCGGTAGCGATGGTGTGAACATCAAAGGTAGAAACAGCAATGTAAGATACTAAGCAGGGGCATTGTCGTCAGGCAAGGGGGAGCGTGAGAGGGAGTCGGCGTCAGCATGCTGGAGTCCGTTGCGGTACAGCACGCGGATGTCGTAGTCTTGCAGGCGAAGTGCCCAGCGGGCGAGACGCCCTGTGACGGCCTGAGGGATCCTTCAGTGACGACAGCCAGCATAGTGCATGATGGTCAGTGACATCAAATGGGCGACCATAAAAATAAGGTCGGAAATTAGTAAGGGCCCAGATGATCGCTAGGCACTGTTTTTCTGTGACGGTGTAATCGCTCTATATCGTAAACCATGAACTAGATCCTCCGTGTCAACAATGTTTATGTACAACGTTTCAACTGAAGTCCGGCCTTCATGATCATATATATATATATATATATATATATAGAAAGAGAGAGAGAGGACAAACGTATACGCTTTTGAAAACTGCTTATTTTAAGCGTTTCGATCGGACACCGACGTACACCAATAAAAAATTTACGAGGCTTCGATGCGCTTTAATACCGAACAGAGAGAGAAAAATAAAATTGAGAAAGACAAATGAGTAGCCAAAACACCACGTGCACTAACTTGGACAAACCGAATACACGTGCTTTCACGAGGAAAGAAAGAGGAAGCAAAAAAATATTAAGGTATACACAAATGATCCTGGTGGACACAATCAGTAAGTACATTTCTTTCGTTCGGTGTCAAGAACCACTTTTCCGGCTCCGTGGCACGGCCTATATATACATATATATATATATGAGTGAGCGCTGACTATTTAGTTCATCTTCATCTGCACAGAAACCATTGTTATCATTATCTTCGCTTGTCAAGCGGGCTGCGCCGCTTTTGGACTGACGTCGTTACTACATTGGAATATAACTCTTCGATTACTGAACTTGGTGTCGTCTCATAATATATATATATATATATATATATTATATATATATATATATATATATATATATATATATATATATATACATATATATATATATATATATAGGGAAAGACTTCGTACTACAATATAGGAAACAAATATTTGTTTTACCCTGACAGTTACATCCTTTGAAGAATGTTGGTCCTCCAGCCGAAACTGTCAGGGTAAAATAAATATTTGTTTCCGATATATATATATATATATATATATATATATATATATATATATATATATATATATAAGTATATATATATATATATATATATATATATATAGATATATATATATATATATATCTATCTATATATCTATATATATATATATATATATATATATATATATATATATATATATATATATATATATATATATATATATACATATCTATATATATATATATATATATATAGAGAGAGAGAGAGAGAGAGAGAGAGAGAGATAGATAGATAGATAGATAGATAGATAGGCACGTTGTCGTCATGTTGGCGGAGGCAGTAGTCGGTGTGTGCAAGACGGTATTCTTTATTTGGGTGAACTTGTGCTCGGGAACATAAAGCCAAACTACCATCACTACAGGCTCTACACTGATAGCGGCGAACAGAGCGTCGGTCGTCGACAATTTGACCTGCGGTAAGGCGCGTTGACAGTTGTACATGCGGCATCGAACAATCGAGCCTTATTGCTGATGGCCGCGTTAGATCCAGAGTAACCTCAACTCTTCGGTTTCGTGCTGAAACCAATCGGAAGATTATGAAGTAATCTAGAAGGTTCCCAGACATTTGCGCACGTTGTGCGTAAGGCAGTGGTTATGCACGTAGCCGACCAGTTACTCATAACTAAAAAAATAGGCGCGCGTGTCATTGTCCGCCCCACTTAAAAAGCATCGTGCCGATGGTTGTAACAAATCTTGCAAGCGGAAAAAGCGCGTACACCAACAAAGTACAATATTAAAGCAAAACCTAGAGTCCTCAGGTTCGCAAACGCGTACAAAACGACTTAAGGCGCACGTCGTGCGCGGCGCCGCTGAGAGCTCGTAATGCCTTCCGGTATAACCACGTATTCTAGACCTCCGAGACGTCGAAGCACCTTATGTGCCTCGAAGAATCGAAGAAGTTTTTCACTGAATCCACGTCGGTATATCGTCGTCCAGACCTGAACGCTGCTGCCAGGTTGACATTTTACTTGTCCTCGAAGGTTCTAATGAGGGCTCTTGCTCTTTTGCTGGCTCTTTATACACAGACGGGCGGAATGTCTGGCTTCTTGTGCGCGCTAAAAGTAGACAGTGACGTCAAGGTTTTCTTCCTCGGTCCCACTGAGCAGCATTGCACCGAGAGTCGTTGTTGGTTCCTTCCGTACACCCACTTGTATGGCGTCATCTGCGTCGTTTTTTTATGGCCACATTGGAGGCGAAGGTCGCGTACGGTAGTATGACATCCCACGTCTTGCGTTCGACATCGACGTACATGACCAACGTGCCAACGATGGTCTTATTTAGACGCTCGGTGAGGCCATTGGTCTGTGGGTGGTATGTGGTGGTGTGGCGGTGGCTTGTCTGTCTGTGTCTCAAGATCGCCTGGGTTAGGCCAGCAGTAAAGACCGTACCTATGTCGGTGATGACAAGCTCTGGGGCGCCACGACGAAGCAAGACGTTCTAAATGAGAAACTTTCCTACCTCTGTGGCTCTGCCTTTGGACAGGGCCCTTGTTTCGGCGTAGCGGTTGAGCTAGTCTGCAGCTACGACGATCGATTTATTGCCGAATTTGACGTTGGAAAGGACGCCAGTAGATCCATCCCAATTAGCTGGAACAGTCGGCGACGTGTTATGACCGGCAGAAGAAAGCTTGCTGGTTTGTCAGCGGTGTCTTGCGTCGCTGGTAGTCTCGGTATGCCATGGCAAAGCGAGCGAAGCGGGCGGTAAGGAGCGGTCGGTAGTACTTTTCCTGTATTTTTGCGAGTGCGTGGGAAACGCCGAGATGTCCAGCAATCGGGTCGTTGTGTAGGACCTCGAGGACTTCTGGTCGTAATGTTGATGACACCACGAGAAGGTAGTTGGCTCGAAATGGCAAGAAATTATTCCGGTGAACATCGTTTCGCCAGAAAATCGACGCTAGTTCTCACTTGCACATCTTCGGAACAACCTCGGTCCTGCCCTCAAGGTATTCCACAAGGCCCCTGAGTTCGGGTCGGCTCGCTCTTTTTCAGCGAAGTCACCAGCGCTTATGGTTCCCAAGAAGCAGTCATCGTCCTGGTATTCCTGCCATGCTGGGGCGACGGGGCACGATACAGGCAGTCGGCGGCAGAGTGCTTTCGCACGGACCTCAAAGAATGGTAATGTCGAATTGAAGTCTGAGACGCCACCATTCGAAGCGACCTGAAGATTCCTTCAAGTTAGCTAGCGAGCAAAAAACGGGATGGTCGCTCACAACTTTCCAGGGCCTGCCGTAGAGGTAGGAGTGTAATGTTGATGTAGCCCAAATGATGGCAAGGCACTCATTTTCTGTTGTGCTACAGTTGGCTTCCGTCTTGAAGAGCGACCAGCTAACAGAACTGGCAATCCTTTGCAGTCTGTCAGTCTTCTGCACGAGTACAGCGCCGAGCCCGACGCTGCTTACGTCCGTGTGGATTTCCGTGTTGGCGTATTCGTCTAAATGCAAAAGCATCGAAGCCATATGGAGGTGTCGTTCAGTTCTTAAAACGCTTCTGTTTGCGCCGTTGGTCACTTGAATAGCACGGCGCTCTTCTTGAGGTTCGATAGCGGGTCGGCATTCCACGAAAATGCCTTGAAGAAGCTCCTGTAATAGGCGCGCAAGCCGAGAACCGCCGTGCGGTCTTCTCATCAGCGGGTGGCGAGAAGGTAGCGATAATAATCGTTTACCGTGGGTCTAGGCGAGCACCAGCCTAGGCGAACACCAGGTCGGGCGCTTTCTTTTGATATAATGTGATGTTTTGCGACTACGGTCTGTCGAATTCTTGACGAAGACGACAAGCAATCCTTTAATGGCAGGAGCCGGACTTTAATGTTGTTCTTCCTTGTGCTTCGGAAGCCTCGTATTGACGTCGAAACCTGGTTGGGTGCCTGTATTCGTCGAAGCAGGTTCGGCAGCGTCGAAGACGGCTAGAATATTGCTGGTTTCCACGAATTCACCCTTGTCAGCCACCACCATACCAATGTTGAGGTGCCTGTATTCGTGGCAGAAGTGTTTCAGCATTACCTTCGTTTTCACATGCGTAAATCAATGACAATCCTGAGATAGGGATGGCTAACAACACTCTTTGCGACGCCTGCCATACAGTGGAGACTTTGCAGCATATCTTCTGCGGCTGTCCTTGCTACCCTGCGCAGAGACGACCCCTCTTGATCGCTCTCGCTCACCTTGACAGCAGACCGATGTCCCTAGTAACTATTCTTCAATGTCTCCCAAAAAATCCTCGAGAATTTAAGCAACCAAGGAATTGATAAAATTCCTAAAGACAACAGACTTGCACGAGCGGCTGTAAACTCTTAATGAGGTCGTATGCCGCACAGAACTGCCACTCTGCTCTGTGACGTGTGCATGTGTGGGTGTGTGTGTGTGTGTGTGTGTGTGTGTGCTCCCATCTTTTTCACTCTTTCTTTACCCTTCTTTAAATCTCCCATCCTTAGCCCCCTGTGCACGGGAGCATACCGAATATGCCAAACTTGTTAACATCCCTGCCTTTCTTCCCTGTTTTGTTTTCTTTCGTTCCCATGGAGTAGCTCGGCTATGCCTCGTGTAGTGCAAATCTGACGGTTCAGTAGCAGGTGCTGGTCACCCTCGATGACACTTTCTAAATCTCTTGGTTCTTCCGTACCGACGGAAATTATGATATTGGAGAGTGGCAAAACGGTGACCTGTTCATCTGTTACGTTCAAAACCTGGTGACCGGTTTCCTTATCCGGTTGTATAGCTTTGTTCGTGGAAAGCGTTACCGAGTGGGCTCTTAAGTCAATCACTGCGCCGCTTTGATTTAGAAAATCGATGCGTAGAAGGACATCCCTCGAACAGTGCTGTAGGACCACAAAACTCGCCGAATAAGTTTGGCCGTGAATCATGATATATTCTGCACAAAGTGCAATCTCTGTTATAAGGTGGCCTGCAGCTGTTCGTATTTGGGATCCTTTCCAAGCGATATTTACTTTCGTCAGCTTGTTGGCGAACGGCCCATGAACAACGGAGTAGTCGGCTACGGCGTCGACTAATTTGGTGACGTTGTGAACATCGATGAGCCCATCGAGGTCGGTGGTTCGTCGTCTTGTGCTACGGTTTTGTCGTGGCGCCAAATTAGGACGGCGTCGACTTGCTTCGATGCTGTTATCTCGGGTCGGAGAAGTGCTGTCGGAAAGGTTCTCTCTGGTAGGCGGCGAGCTGATATATGTGACTCCGTAATCGCGTCGGCAGCGGAGGCGGAAGGCCTTTGGCGTTTCGTCGCACAGCAAGCGCACCTCCGTCGTTTGCTGCCCTTAGTTTCCCGAGTAAGGTCCTGTGGACTTGCCTGTGGTAGGGCTGGCGTACTGCCGGCGCTGTGAGGAGATGTAGTGGCCGGGCAATTGCGATCCGGAAGGTACGAGTAATCGGGGCGACCGCTGCGCTCCTGCGATGTAGTCGGCGATGTCACGTGGTCATTCACCTCGCTTCGGGCACGGCGTATTGACGGCGAAGCCGCAGTGCCACCTGGTGGCCTTGGCAACGACGGTCGATATGACCAGCTGCCACGCAGTCATACCAGATAGGACAATGGTCAGGGGCGCGGTGTGCCTGACGTCGGTCTTCCTAGCGGCATAGCGCTGGCTGACAGTCGGGTTGTAGGGCGTTGCAGAGCCATATATACCCTTCGGGAGAGTTTGGCGATTCTTTCATCTTGCCGCTCTCCCGCCCTCCCCAGCGCCGCCCTCTTCTGGTGACGTAAACTCTCTCGCCTCGCCGGCGGCGGCGGGTGGCAGCGGCGGCAGGCGGCAGCTCGGCGTGCCGGCGCGCTATTTACACAATTGCTGAGGAACGCGTGTAGGTTGCGGAGCTCTTGTGCGAAGCAGCATATGGTCTTGCGCGCGTATTCATGGCGACTGCTCCTCACAATCATGCGTGAACTTGTTGCGTGCGATGGCCTGTTGGTGCGCCGTTGGCTCCTCAAACAGCAGCGCGCAGGGATTCTGCCTTTTGAGACTTCCCCAGGAAAAGAAGCATGACGCATTTGAATTAGAAACGTCAGACACAGCATGTGGACCCCACCGACTGCTCCATGTTATGCGAGATACGGGCTTCAGTATTTCGCTTGAATATTGCTCGTATTGTAAACAGCGTACCATTAACATAAACTTATTATTCGTTGTGCAATGGGGCCCTTTCCGGCGCACCAACTTTAAAAATCATTTTGTCACGCTGAAAAAAGGGAGTTTTATGGTTCGCGTTTCGAACGCTTGGGCAGATTGAAATTTTGCAGCCATCATGCTATAAGTATGAAGCCTGATGTGTTGTGTTTACGTAATTTCTCGGGCGTTCTGAGCACGAGCTTGGGATGATACCGTGATGTTGTGATGGGAAGATTTATCTCGATATCGCAGGTTAGTGCCGCCGCGCTTCAGCTGCGGCGGTTATCTGGCATGTGTTTCTCGCATATTATGTGGTCTGCGTTTCTGTGACTGTCAGCCTATGGTGTCATTTACCGCTGTGTTGCCGCTTGTGCACATGCTGCCAGTTTCACGCTTAATTCGCGCAGTCAATTTCTCCGCGCCACTGTGATAAACGAATGTGCCTTGCGCTTTTTAGTCATGACGTATAGTGCAGGATATCTGCACTCGTGCAGGAAGCTATTCTGCTATAGCAAGGGGCCCTCATGTGCTCGTTGAAATTTCGTGATTAGAAAAATATAGAGCATGAAGACGGTGAGCAGAAAAATTATTTGCTAAAGTAAACCCACAGGTTGTCCCCTATGACAAACTAGCAGAACGAAGTATTGGTTTTGTCATGTACGCGCACGTCAACCGACACAAGGCCACTCCAGGTGTTGTGCCTCGCTTGCTGGTGCTGCCCGACGCGCTCGCGCGCCCGGCGCATTCCTTGGACTCTCGTCCCCAGCTCCTGCATATCGTGTTACTCTTTTACCCTCGCTATAACCTTCTCTCGTCCACTTCTAAAAGAAAGCAATAAAAAAAAATTCGGCAGATCCCACGCACTGTGGGAATCGATGTAATGCGAAGCAGCCAGCAAAGAGCTGCATACATCGCCTTGTTTGTCTTTGAGCCAAATGAAATCATTTATGCCATGGCATCTAGTCCATCATATATCGCATGTTTGCCATGCACGCATGCATGCACAATCTAGTATACACCATGCCAATGAAACGCATATTCTGGTATATAGATGCATGACCTGTCGCTTATGTTCATCACGCACTTGTGTCACGCCATAACAATTTTGGTATATATCACGTTAACAAAACGTCCGGAAGCGCACCATGACAGTGGCATGTAAATCATACCGTACATGACACGCATAACATGATTCGCATGTTAAGACCTCTCATTTACGTTCGTCATACAGTCACATCGCGCAATACCAATTTTGGTGTATATCAAAGGAGCGAAATGGCCACGAGAGCACCATGAGTAGAACATGTAAATCATGCCATACATGACATGCATGTCAAAGTTTTCACGTTACCACCTGTTATTCATGTTCTTCATACAGTCACATCGCACAATACCAATTTGGGTGCATATCAATCTAGCGAAACGGCCACGAGTGCGCCATGAGCATGGCATGGTAAATCAGGTCGTACATTTCATGCATGTCATGATTATCATGTTACCACCTTTCATTTACGTTCGTCATACAGTGGCGTCGCGCAATACCGATTTTGGTGTATACCAAGCTAGCGAAACGGCCGGGAATGCACTATGAGCGCGGCATGTATATCATGACATACATAACCTGCATGTCATGATTTCCATGTTACCACCTCTCATTTACGTTCGTCATGCAGTCGCGTCGCGCAATACCAATTTTGGTGTATGTCAAGCAAGTGAAACGGCACGAGTGCGTCATGAGCATGACATGTAAATCATGTCGTGCATGTCATGCATGTCATGAGTTTCATGTTACCACGTCTCATTTACCTTCGTCATGCAGTCGCTTCGCGCAATACCAATTTTGGCGTACATCAAGCTAACGAAGCGGCCGCGAATGCATCATGAGCGTGGCAATTAAATCATGACATACATGACATGCATATCATAGTTTTCATCTTACCAACTGTTATTCATGTTCTTCATACAGTCACATCGTGCAATACCAATTTTGGTGTATATCAATCTACTGAAACGGCCGCTAGCGCATCATGAGCGTGGCATGTAAATCAGGTCGTACATGACTTGCATGTCATGATTTTTATGTTACCACGGCTCACTTACGTTCGTCATACAGTCGTGTCGCGTAACACCAATTTTGGCGCATATCACGCAAGCGAAACGGACGCGAATGCAACATGAGCGTGGCATGTAAATCATGACATACATGTCATGGATGCCATGGTTTTCATGCTACCACGTGTTATTCATGTTCTTCATAAAGTCACATCGCGCAATACCAATTTTGGTGTATATCAATCTACCGAAACGGCCGCGAGTGCGCCATGAGCGTGGCATGTAAATCATGTAATACATGACATGCATATCATGATTTTCATGTTACCACGTGTCCAGTTATGTTTCGTCATACAGAAATGTCTCGTCATACCAGTTTTCGTACGTATCCCTTCATTTAAACGGCCGCTAGCGTTCCGAGACCATGTCATATGTATATCATGCTGCACATGACATGCGCGTCATGATTTGCATGTAGGACCTGTCATTATGTTCGTCATGAACTCTTGTCACGCTGTACCAATTTTGGTATATATGAATTAACGGAACGGCCGCAAGAGCCCAAAGGCCGTGGAATGTAAATCATGCTGTTCATGACATGCGTGTCATGATTTTCATATGACCTGTCATTTATGTTCGTGATAAGGCATGTTATGACCCCACCAATTTTGGTATACATCCATATACGGAACGGCCAGGGAGCCCAAAGGCCGTGAATGTAAATCATGCTGTTAATGACATGCGTGTCATGATTTTCATGATATACCTGTCATTTATGTTCGTAATAAGCCATGTTATGACACACCAATTTTGGTATACATCCGATTAACGAAACGGCCAGGAGCACAAAGTTGTAGGTGGCTAGATAGATAGATAGATAGATAGATAATAGATAGATAGATAGATAGATAAAGATATATAGATAGATAGATAGATAGATAGATAGATAGATAGATAGATAGATGATAGATAGATAGATATAGATAGATAGATAGATAGATGATAGATAGGTACGCTCAAAGTCGCAGAAGTTCGCTAAGAAATGCTTCGCATTTATAAAACAGTCTCCTGCCAGTCGCTGTCTCGTGTGGTTCGTGCGCTGCAGGGCTCCAATCCCCAACATAACACTGGCGACAAGAAGTGGAATTATAGTGGACAGCTCTCTAGGGTACGGCCATGCTACTGTACGAATGCAGGCCGCCATCTAGCCTTTCACGGGCAAGCACTAGCTCATCGTGGATCCAGCGCCTGACCTACTTCGTGGCGAACGACGTCTGTGAGACGAAAGAAGCTACGCTGCTCGCGCTCTGCACTCATGTGAGCCGCGCATTGTGTAAACTGCCACCTGTGAATCCCTGGTCGCGCCGAAGACCTCCTGGAGAGGTGCGCTATGTCGACATAGTTGCCCTTCTCCAAAACCTCGATCCCACGACCGTCTGAGTTGTACAGCCGGTATGTGTTCCAGCGACGCGACCAGCGGCCGGAAGAATCGATCAGCAACTACGTTGCAGCCTTCAGAAGCTTGTCAGCTCCGCTGACTATAACTTGGGAGTGCCAGCGACAACGTCTGCTACATTGACGCCACCGGCAGAAGGCCACGCAGCCGTTCTGGCGAACCCAACCATGCTGCACCAAGATGTGATGCTTCGCGACAGGTTCCTGTGCGGCATCCTCGACGAGCATCTCCAGCAGCGACTGTTTGCAGAGAAACACTTGACTTTTCAACGAGCGTTGGACTTGGCACTTTCGTCCGAAAGTGCGTCGAAGCAGCAACAAGGGCTTAAGGGAGCGACGAGCTCCGCGGAGGTGCACAAGACTGCGCAGTCTAAAAAGGAAAGCAAACATTCGGCTCAGCAACGGTGCTGCTACCGATGCGACGGCTGGCACGAGGCTGACACCTCCAAGTTCAGGTAGCGCAATGCCGTTTTTGTTCCAAAAAGGGTCACATCGAAAACGCCTGCATCTCCAAAAAGAAGAAAATCAAAGCAGGAAACATCAACACCCGGCAAGGAACTCACATGGTGAACGCCCAACCTGTGAGCTACGACCCCGCGGACACCGATAGGTGCTACGACCTACATGCCATGAGTAGGGGACAACCCTGCCCTAAATTCTTCGTTGACGTAAAAGTCGAGGGAAGACCCCTGAAATTCGAAGTGGACACGGGCGCCGCATGTTCTCTCATCACTGAAGCTACCTACCACCAAACGTGGCCATGGAACGCCCCGAAGCTTTCGAGAGAACCCCCAGACTTACGCACCTGTTAGGGAAAGAACTTGGCATCCACACTTCGGCACAAGTTCGTGTGCGTTTCAAATCAAAGGACTACGTGCTGCCCCTGCTGATAATGAAAGGGACTGGGTGCAACCTGCTAGGACGTGATCGGTTTTCAGCACTGAACATCCATGTTCACGGAACAAACCAGGTCGCCGAACCAAGTCAAGAGATCCAGGATGTTCTCGCTCGCCATCCTGATGTACTTAAGGAAAATATCGACGGCTACGTGGGCCCATTGGTTCACTTGGACTTGGAAGAAGGTGCCACACCCAAGTTTTGCAAAGACGTTTACTGCCCCTAGCTTACTAAGAGCCTATGGAGGGAGAGCTTGACCGCCTGCAAGAACAAGGTATCCTGGAGCCGACGCAGAATGCCGAAACAGCCACACCTTTGGTGTGGGTGCGCAAAAAGGATGGAACATTTCGCGTTCATGGAGGTTAGAGGAGCACAATTAACGCAGTGGTCAAGAAGACCGCGTACCCCCTGCCAACAACTGCGGAGGTGTTCGCAAAGTGCGTGGTGGGACGACACTTTCACACTAGACCTTTACCAGGCCTCTCAGCACCTAAA
>NC_051180.1:175983899-176009545 GCF_013339695.2 Rhipicephalus sanguineus | reverse complement strand
TTTCTGTAGCCACGTACCACTCGACTTCATGTGGACCGCCTTTTTTAGATGCGATCTTATGCGGAGTTCAATTCAGCTAGAGGGAAGTCAAGACGCCAAGGCGTTCCTCTTCGCGTTTCCACGACGCGAGGTCTGTAGCATGCCCAAGAACGCGAACGGAACGCGATCGTGCAGTTCTCCGGCTTCGGGCATCGCCTCATGGTCCCTTTAGCGGAAAATGGTGTAATTTTTTTCTTCAAGCTGAAAACTTCAGAGCACACACAACCAGCACAGACGGCAATGAGATGAGACAAGCACTGAAAGTTATGTACCAACTAGGCGCAACCGAAGTTTTTTTTTAGTCTTTTTAAGGGCGATATAAAAAATCGTGTGCCGTGTATCTTTAGTTTGTTTGGAGCTTTCGGGTGACGTCTCACTCACATTCGCCACTTCATGCTGCAATCGACATTTTCTGCTTTATGGCTCTCGGCGCTGAAGTACGCAGCAATGAGCTGGAAAATAACGCGCATACAGGTGTCTCGTCATTGCAAGTCGAAGCACCGCGCGACCACGGCCTTCGCATTTTGCTTCGAGCTGCGAATAGTCGAGTGACCCTTGTGCCAGCTAACGGAGAGGAAAACTTATTCGTTGTGCAGTATGGTAAGGCGTGTTAAAAACGATTCACAAACAGGTGGAAATTGTAACTGTTATCAATCGGGCCAGCTGCACAGACAACGCTACACTAACACAACGGCTTCACACATCAAAAAACACAGCTGATGTTCCCCTGAACAGCACGTACCTGGCTTTGGTTGTAGATTCAGAGTCCTTCAATACTTCTTGAAGGACTCTGGTAGATTAAAACTGATTACTACCGTCAAAATATAGCGAGCGTCGCAGGGTCTGTCAATGTTCGTTTTGTTCCTCATTGCGGAACTTGGGCGGTTATAAGTTTCAATGCATGTCCCTATGGGAAGCTTTTCCTCTAGAGTCTTTATATTAAGGTGGCGGTTGTATGGTCGCCATCTTGCGAGTAGTTCTTTCCTGAGACACCAGACGAACGCCACTCGGTCATGTTTAGAAAAAGGGTGCAAAATGTGCTTTTCACCGTCGTAGCATGCGGTGGCGAAGAGCCTGCACCTGCTGCAACTAATCCCTCCTTTTTAGGGGCAGCTGTTGCTATAAACCTTTGGGATGTTGCAATGCGCCTCACGCCCCCCCCCAATCCGTTCTCAAGAAAAAAAAGATGCACAGCCCAGAGATCCTTTGTATTCCCGTTCAACTGTCCAGAAAAGAGGTGCCCCCCTCGCTCTCGTGGAAGGGTAAAACTATTTACAATAAAGCGGTTAAAAAAGAGAGAAGACCGTTCGTTTCTTCAGGGACTTCTCGAGAATGTTTGGCATTGGCCCTGAACACCGGCACTGTTGGCTTCCGTGGAACAGCCCGGACCATGCGCACGTGCATAATAATTAGAGATGTCCCCGCTGTCACCAGTTTTGATTCGACTATAAAAGTAGTGGCGCATGTGCCGCTTGACCTCATACATATGGCCGTACATTCAGAAGCTCCCCGGAAAGGTTCGATGAAAAGGTCCATAGGAGGGACACGCTTTGAGCGCGTCTATGTATTCTGTGAACGTCTCATTTTCTAGCTTTTTATGACCGCCGATAATGAGACGGTAAATAAGAGCTACGTCGGGCGCTTTGGTCAGTAAGGGGTGCTTATAAATATGACATGATTGACATGTGAAAACAGATTATTGCTAAATTTAGTTCTTGTAGAGGCACATCTTAGCCTGGGCTGTAGTACGTTCGTATCAAACGTCGCTGGGTGAAAATCGGTTCGCAACAACCGTACTCCATTACATTGCAAGTCAATAGGCCTTGGCCGGGACCGACGCAAAATTCGTATCACCCCGAAATTCGTATGAGCTGTGATCGTATGACCGAGGTATCACTGTACTTGGGACTGTCCAAGATTTATTTCTGCTACCTCTCTGCTAGATGGGTTGCCGCGCACTGCAACAACCAAATGGTAGTCGCACATGAGTGATTTTCGAGGGTAGGATGATCACTCGAAAAAAAAATGACGAAAGCGGATGTGTTACCATTACGTGAGTGTAATGATTGAGGTGGTAAATACAATATATATTTCCACGACAAGATCACCTACTGAAAATCATGCATTTCAAAACTTGTTTCAAAATTTGTTGCGCGCGGCTGGGAGCTCCAGAGCTCGCGCAGCCATCTGCACTTTTCGCTGCAGTCGGGGCAATAAGACTCGCTATAATCCACAGCTTGCAAAATAGTTACAGAGCATGCGCGAGCAAGTTTGCTTTCCCCAGGAAAGCCTCTACCAGAAGGGCAGACAAACAATGTTTTCCCATTCACCACCAATCCCTGTCTTTCCTTTCTTTCGTTTCCCCCTTTCTCTCAGTGCAAGAGGGAACGTACAATGAGGCGTGACATTCTTGCAGCATGTTTGGTGCTGAGCCCACGCTGGGATGTGGAAGGGTGAACACGCTTAGACGGAGAAAAGCAGTCATGGAACGAAGAGTTTTGTAGGAAACTTTTCGTGCTCGAAAGCCAACATGCAGGTGTTTGCAAAAGTACGCCAAGAGCTCTCACTATTTTGCAAAGTTTTTGCACTATTTTGCACTATTTTGCAAAGGTAGTCATGGTGAGCAAGGAAGCAAGCGACAGCGGGAACAGCGGTGCATCGACCCTCACAGTGGTAGACGCGAAGGGAGAAACAGGTGTGGAAAAGGCAGGTGCGTGGGTCACAGGACCCAGTTTCCGCGATGTAGTTTTGGGAAGGGGAGGGGACAAAAAAATAGCAGTGGCACGCGCTAGTTACCGAGGCAGTGGCCAGGTGCGGGACAGTCCAGCAGAAAGGTCGGAGCACGGGATAATCGCCGGGGACTCGAATTTAGTTAGATGCGCAGAAGCAGTCAAGGAAAGGGTGAGAGGCGACAAACGAGTTTTAACAGGGAAGTTCCCTGGACATAGGCTGGGATCAGTGATGAGACAAGCTAGCGCAAACCTCGCAACTAAGGCTAATGGACGTAACCTCGAGATAATCGCGGGAGGTCTAAACGACGTCTTGAATGAAGAATCAGCCGAACTAGCGACCACATTGGCGAAAGGGGTCGATGACATGCGCGCCATTTTCCCTCCGGTAGTGGTATGCACAATACCAGTGCGAAATATCAACTTGCAAAGAGCGGTTGTCGACGGAAACAAAGAGATATGGCGAATTAGTCGAGAGAAGGGCTTCGAGGTAGTGGATATAAACAGGGAGGTGCACAGGTGGGGTGGTTTCCAAAGAGACAGAATTCACTTCGATAAGAGGCTTGGTCATTAGGTGGGCTGGCGACTGGCAGGACGCGCAGTAGCTTTTTTGGGGGGCACTCGGGCCCTTTGGTGCCCAGGGTAGCTTGTAATAAGGAAAACAGCCAGGGGGACTCTTTGACAGGCCGTATAGCGAAAAACCAGAGAAAAAGTAAAAGACGGGAGAAGGCGCGTGTTGCAATTACTTACATAAACATGCAGGGTGGCAGAAAAAAGGCAAAATGGTTATAGATTGAGGAGCAGTTAAACAAGGAAGAGATAGGTATTTATGCGGTTACAGAAACACACTTTAGAGACTTGGAAGAGCCACCGCATATTGACAATTATATTTGGGAGGAATGTAACAGGATCACATCAGAAAGGAGAGGTGAATGTGTTGGAATGCTACTTCATAGCAGAACAAAATTGGATAGAGTGAAACAAACGTGTTCAGAGCACATATGGGTTTTGGGCACAGTAGGTGGAAAGTAAACGTGGCTAGGTGTAGCTTACTTGTGGACGGGGAATAACTGCAGAGAAAAGAATCTGGAGATAGTGAAATGCATAAGCACCGATATTGAAGAATTTGGTCATGATGCAGAAATAATCCTTCTAGGGGACATGAACGCTCACATTCATGACCTTGACGGATATTCAAACACGAATGGCAAGTTATTGCTAGCTCTCTGCGAGCAGCATAGTCTTGAGATAGTTAACGTGGGGCCTAAGTGCGAGGTGTAGATCACGTGGGAAGTCGGAAACAGGCAATCGAGCATTGATTATTGTCTCATGACAGAAGGATATATGACAAACTTAGAGCGATTAGAATAGACGAGGAAGGCATTAACAGCTTGGGTAGTGATCATAAACGCATAATATTACAAATGGGATATAAAACTGAACATAAGAACATAGAATCAATGTTTGGCAGCTTGTATCTATATGACAAACAAATAACAAATATAGCCGCAAGAGTCGAGGAGAACGTAGACGAACGACCAGGCAAAGACTAGAAGTATAGTGAGCTGCTACATGTAATCACGAATGAAATGGAAAAAGAGAAGAAAACTATTTGTTGGAAAGGAAAGAGAAAGCCAAAAATGTTGGTGGAACAAAGAAATCCGGGAGGCGATCGAGAAGCGACGTGAGGCGTTACGGGAGCACAGACAGGCAAAAAAGGAGAAGCGGCCACAGGACGAAGTCAACCAAATGTGGGAAATATATTTAGAGCAAAAATCCATTGTGCAGAAATTAGTCGAGGCAAAATTTTAAGGTGAAAGTGAACGCTGAATGACAGAGATTCGCGGAAAGGGGCCGCGCCTAGGATATTTTGGAGCCACCTAAAAGCGCTGGGTAGGAAGTCTGTCACAATGCAACAACATATGGTAGATGAAGGAGGAAATCAATTGCAACGGTATGAAGCGCTAGGTTACATCCGAAACATAACAGCCGATTCGTTTAAAAAGGTCGCCCAGGGAATTCCCCCGCTGAGTAAAAGTACGCAAAGGAGTGCACCGACGAAGATGTAGTACTAGAGATTTTCAATTGGAAGAAGGCCGAAGGAAAAAATTCCTAAACGCGCTACTCCGGCCTAGATGGGGTTCCCGTCAGCCTCATTAACGAACTCGGACATAACACTAAAGAAGCACTGCTGAAAGCCGTAGAAACGTGCTTACAGGAGAGGGAAATACCAGAGAGTTGGCGAAAAAGTATAATGAACTTAATCTATAAAGGCAGGGGAGAAAAGTATAACATTCGCTCGTATAGACCGCTAACCATTACATGGGTGCTATACAGGTTGGCGATGCAGGCAGTAAAATTAAAAATGGAAGCGTGGGTAGAACAAAATGATATTGTGGGAGAACTTCAGAATGGATTTCGAATCGACAGGTGGTAAGACGATAATCTGTTTGTTCTTACCCAGTGTATAGAAATATCGAAAATAGAAAGCAGGCCCTTATACGTAGCTTATCTAGATATCACCGGGGCGTATGACAACGTTAATCAGGAAATTTTGTGGGGTATATTGAAAGAATTGGGCATAGGTGACGACTGTATGCAGCTTTTGAGGGAAATATAACGAGAAAATACAGTTTGTATGGAATGGGAAGGAATAAGTAGCAAGGACAGCGTTGAAATTAGCAAGGGGCTGAGACAGGGATGTCATTTGTCCCCGCTGTTATTCATGCTGTACATGGTGAGGATCGAAAAAGCGCTAGAAGGGAGCAACATTGAATTTATTCTGTCACACAAACAGGTCGGTACGATGGTTGAGCAGATGCTTCCAGGTCTATTTTATGCTGATGATATTGTCTTATTTGCGGACAGTCAAGATGATATACAGCGACTGGCAGATATATGCGGAAGGGAATGTGAGGCTCTAGGACTAGGATTTAGTGCAACAAAATGTGGATTGATGGTATTCAATGATAACGAAGACCATGCGGTGTTGATACCCAGGGTAAGCGAGTAAAATAATACCCAGGGTAAGCGAGTACAAGTACCTTGGAGTATGGGTAAATGAGGGGGATAGATATATGAAGGTACAAGAGAAAGCATCGGTAGCAAAGGGAAAGAGAAATGCTGCAATTATGAAGCACAGAGCTTTATGGGGGTACAATAGGTACGAGGTGCTTCGAGGGCTGTCGAAGGGTGTGATGGTCCTGGGTCTTACATTTGGGAACTCAGTGGTGTGCATGAAGTCAGAGGTACAATCAGGAATGGATGTAAATCAAAGGACGGTGGGCCGCCTCACGTTGGGCGCTCACGGGAAGACGACAAATGAGGCTGTAAAGGGTGATATGGGATGGACAGGCTTTGAAGTGAGGGAAGCTCAGAGCAAAATGAGATTCGAAGAGAGGCTGAGGAAAATGAAGAAGCGTAGATGGGCAGAGAAGGTTTTTACGTATTTGTATAGAAAACGCGTTGACACGCAGTGGAGAAAAAGAACTAGGAGGCTCACCAGTAAATATACGGCTAGCAGTGCGGGTGATATGGCAACAAGGAGCATTAAGCGGAAGGTCAGAGAGGCGGAGAAGGCTTATTGCATGGCAGCGATGGAAAAGAAGCCGGCTCTGAGTAACTACCGAAAGGAAAGAAAACGAAATAAGGAGGGAAAGGTTTTATGTTAATTCAAGGGGAAGCGCTTTACTGTTAGAAGCAAGGTCGGGCTGCCTTAGAACGCGTAGTTATAAAGCGAGATTCAGTAACGAAGAAGAACAATGTACATGCTGCGGGGGAACTAAGGAAACGATGGAACATGTACTGATCGAATGTGGCGATATTCACCCAGGTATACGTGTGGGCACGAGTATACATGAAGCATTGGGTTTTAGGGACAACAATGGAAAGCTGAACACGTCCGCGATAGAAATAAGTAAGAGACGGTTAGAGTATTGGTGGCAGAAAAGTAGAGATAAAGTACAAAAATAAATAAAAGGGAAAAATAAGGTCATTCTGCCTTAAGAGGCAGAGAGATGGACCGTGAATTTATATTTTTTGGTATAATAACATAGATATAATGAATGCAGATAAGGTATTAGGCCAACATGAAACAAGAAAGTATTTCTTTCTTTTTTTTTTCTTCAAGCTTGGTGGCAGACATGTCACCGCTGCGTTGCAAAGGGTACGCACATGGCATCCATCCATCCATCCAGTTTGAATTGTTTTGCTGCTAATCTTATCGCTCACCCGGCGTCACGTGAAATAGTCAAACACACATACACTGCCAAGCACTCGCCACCTCACCACGTGGTTTTCGGAAAGCAGGTATTGTCATACGAGCCCTAAAAATATGAGTAGGCAAGGTCATGTTCTTTGTGTACTTCAAATACACTTCTACAGTCACCTGAGTACAAAGGCGAGCAACCAAGAAATTCCTGGAACGCTCGGCACGATAGCCTAACCTGCTGGCTATACATTCATGATGTACAGTGCAACATGCTTTCTTCCTTTCTCTCTATCCCTCTCTTTCTTTTTTTTAGCAGCCCCACGGGGTTACTATAGGGTGACATTGTGCACTGAAGAAGTGGCAATGAAGAAGTATGGAGAAATAGCCCATCCGTGTTTTGACGACTTAGTAATGCTTAGAGGCTTCACTTTTGACGAACGTTGGCACTGACGTAAAAGAACTCACAGATGGCGCCACCACCAAAAAAATGTTTGCGAAAAATATTCTTTCTTGAAAATCTTTTGTTTCAAGAACTGCTTCGTAAACTTAATGCGTACTGGTAATTACATGAGACTACATGGTCCTGCAAATGTGCATTACTTATTTTCAATTAACCTGTTAAAGGAAAAAAAAAGTAAATTTGCACGAACCCGACCAGCAAAAAATGAGCTAAATTCACTGCGTTCATACAAATATTCTAATTAACTTGCGACAATTTTCTCTTCATAGAAACCCAGAGAAAGGCTTGCTGCTTAAATATTGAAGATTTAGGAGTTTAAGCTTGGATAGTTTTGAAGTAGTAATAATTCATGAACTGTTCATTAGAACGCAAAGCAACGTCGCTTGGACATAAAGTACAATATAGCCTGGAATCCAATTAAATATTTTGTTCTACACAGAACAGAAAAAAAGGTGTTTACTAATAAACTTTCACTGTTTTGCCCATTTTTATTAGAGCCTGCATCAATTTCTAATTGCTTTCCTGGCATTATCTCTTCATAGAAACCTTGCATAACGCTTCATTAAAAGGCTCAGCAAATTTCATTTTGTTATGTTGAACAGTTTTGCCGCGCTGGCATACAACGGAGGCTTGTACAGCAAAAACGCTGTTTTTTGCTCAAACTGTTCTTATTGCCATGAAATAACGCTCGAGACTAGACAACAATACTATCTGCCATTAGAAAGCGGAGAACGTAAACTTTCTAATGCAATAAATGCAATTCATATTCGTCCATTGAGCAGAGCAAGCACAGTGCGCCAGTAAACAATGACTAAAATGCGGAGCGGGTGCCACCGGAGTGGGACCGCCACCTAAACTCTATGCCTGGAACACATGGTATGTGAGGTGAATGTAGTGGGGTTCCAGGCGAGGACGCAGCTTCGAACCGAACGCGCTGGTAGACTACGCTTCTCTGCTCCGTCCTCGAAGACCAACTGTGTGCTACTCAGCAGGACGCGGAAGCCGTCATAGCTCAAGGGCTTGTGGATGACGCCTAGTCGGGCATATTCACCGAAATCACCATATTACTCGCCAGACTTTTTAATAGAGTTGTTCTGTCCTGTTTTACCACATGAATAACGCGATAATGCATGAATACCTGCTGATTGACTGGAAAAATTGTGTAGATAGAGCAACTGCTCCATTTCTTGAACAAAACGAAAATCTGATGGTAGTGTTTATGTGTTGTCAGTGTCATCACGTTAAAGCATTGCATGTGCCATTCACGGTGTTAATGAAATCTTATTATGAGCACTGGTAGCGCAGCTCGCGCTAACATGCAGGAGGTTTTAACAGAGGCAGAGACGATTGCTGCAACGCAAGGCCTGCCAAATGTAGCAATAAAGTATGGTTGTGTAATTATGCTTCCTTGTGACAACTAATCTAAACTGTTCGGACTATCACGGACAATCGTCAGCATTGCAATATCAAATCAGATCGATCGCCTGTGCGGCGTCACTCACCCACTGACAGCGTAATGGGGAGGGATGACTGAGAACAGTTCTACGATCTGTAGCATGTCCCATGCTGAAAACATTACGTGAATCTACGCACTTTAACCAGCGAGTTGAAGCGGGTTTGCTGATGATGTCTAGGTGTTGCTCGACTGGCTCATCGGTTATATACAAAAGTGAGAGAACCATTTCAAGGTCCTTTAAAACATGTGAATAACCAACTCTTTTCCTAGGAAAGGTAGCTGCGATGATGTATTTTTGACAAAGCATTTGCATCCGTTATATCCCCTAAAGGTTTAACATACCTCTTGTTATCATGGTTCGAGCGTTGAAATATTACCCTACCGTTAATTTTCTCGAGAAAGCCAGTGCCCCCCCCCCACACACACACACAAAAAAAAGCAAGCTCCAGTTGCACCCTTCTATAATCCTGAAAATGTGTCAAGCTTACAGAGTGTGGCCAATTCCCATGGCAGCGTCACCGTTGAATGAATGTACTGAACTTTGCAAGTGATTTCTAGACGTGCTATTTTTATTCACCGCGTGCACACGTTTAGAAGCGGATATCAAAATTCGTCGTAAACAGATTATTGGAGTATACCATAAACAATCGTTACAACGTCTTATCAAACACATTTCGTTTTTTTCATGTTTTCAAAAAGGCATCAAAACATTAAAATACGGACCGACTTCTTTTGGAACTGAGATCTCGCTCCTGTAGTTTTAATGTTATTCGTAATGCCTCGGATAAATGCTGTAACAATATTTGGACACATTATCACGGTACTCTGGAATTGTTCTCGATATGTTTTTATCTATGATATTGCTACGTACCAGCGGCATCGCGGCCAAGGAGACGAAGAGAAGGACGAAACAGACAGACTGGCGCGTGCTGTTCGCGTCGGTTGCGCTGCTCGCCTAAGCTGTAAACAATACAGGGATACGTATCCCTCTGAGCTGGTGTCTTGTTCCGTAACAATATTGTTAGACAGAGCATGGAGGTTAGGGCATGGCGTCTACTTGTGCGACAAATTATTGTATGCGTTGTATATAATACGTTTACCTCGGCAATGCAACCTCTTTCATTGCTCTTTCAGGTCGCTGGGCGATGACTATAGCGTTTGGATTGTATTTCATCTTCCCAATATGTGATGCTGAGAAGATGAATTTCTTTTTATCTGCAAGTCTATTCCAATACCTCAGTGACACAAGGCTAGAGAAACTGCGCACTGCTTTCTATCCAAGTGTGGCGTTCGGTAGAATCATAAAGATCCTAGGCATCTTCGACGACTTCGATGGTAAGAAATAAATATTTCTTCTGTATATTTGCAGATATGGTGAAAAGGACGAAACTATGAAGGCCCGATAGATCATTTTGCTTAATTAAATCTTTTCCCGATAGCGATAGTCAGTTTTGTATCAATGACATGATACGGCGAGTGGCCGGACGGGGAAAAGCCAGAATCCTTGAAAGTGAGGCGTTTGTATGCACTGCATGCGTGCGTATCATGTACATCTGTAGACAGCTCATGCGAATATCGTGCGCCACGTGTACGGTACATCTTTCTGCTTTCAGAACACAAAATAAACAGAGCATGAACACATCGCACCGCCTCCGCAAGGTTAGGACATTGTTAGTGAAGTGTTAGTACATTGCTAGTGACATGCACCCGAAAACACACTTAGGGAACATGTTCACATATCTAAGGGAACATTTGTGTCATATCTAAAACGATTTGGTGGTCTCCGTTGCCTCTGTGATCTTCGGAGCGGTCAAGCGTCCATGCCCGTTGCTCCGGTTGACAGAAACTGCTGTTGTGCTGATGCACCACCACTGCTGTCGAGTGGCTCGTCCTCATTGTAGTTCTCATTGCGATCTTAAGAATCACGCACAAAATGTTCTCTGGTTCGCAACAAATCTGTCTTGTTACGCCGTAGGACGCTCCCCTCTTTTGTGACCACATTGTAAGATCTATTTTGTGGGCCGTGCTCCACACCAGCGCTTTTGTGTCCCACGATTGCTTCTTCAGACGCACCACATCTCTTTGCCCCAAAGCTAGCAGGGGGCGCGTCTGGTTTTGTGTTTGACGAAGCTTGACAATGCGGGGGCATGAATCACCTCCGGAATCCGGTAGGCTTGTTCTCAGTTTCCTGCCCTGGAGAAGCTCCGCCGGTGCCGCTCTGCCTTCCAGGGGTGCGGCCCTGTAAGCAAGCAAACCGAACCAAAAGTCTTCTTTTTCTTCATCAGTTTTCTTTAAAATTTGTTTCACTACTTGTAGCCCCTTTCTGCGAGACCGTTCGATTGCAGGTAGTCAGAGCTAGAAGTGATATGCTGAAAATCATACTTTCGCGCACACTCGGCAAAAGAGTTGCTCGAAAAAGGTGAGCCGTAGTCGGAACACACTTCCATTTGTATACCATATCTGGAAAAAATGGCATTTGTCGCTTGAATAACCGTGAGAACCAACGCATTTTTCAGCTTTTCTATTTCGGGAAAGTTCGAAAATGCATCGTAGACGCATACGTACGTTTTGCCGCCTTAGTAGAAAAGGTGTGTACCTACTCGGCACCATGCACCGGGCGCATCCGCAGTGGTTCACAGAGCTGGCAGTAGGCGAATTTGCTGCAAACTGCACTCTTTTGTACAAAGTCTTCAATGTCGCGACTCATTCCAGGCCAGAAAACAATATCACGCGCCTTGGACTTGCATTCGTGATTCCTAGATGCCATTGGTGAATTTTTTCCGTATTTCTTGCTTCATGCTGAGCAGGAATTACAATCCTAGACCCTTTTAACAACACACCTTGCACGTGTGAGAGCTCGCCGGTAAACGGTTTTAGGTGGCAATCAATTAGCGAGTTTTTGCTCAGGATTTCTAGAACTTTCCCAAGTATTTGTCCTTACTTGTTTCATTGGCCTGTCGCTCTTCGGTCCCGTTTCTGACAAGGGATGAAAGCGCACTCACGGCGTGCACCTCCGCATCGTCGTCCGCGTATGCCTTTGCACTTGGAATATTCTCAAACACTTCATTCAAAGTTTTTTGGAAAAGATCTGGTGCTGAAGAAATGCCGAACAGTAGTCTCATAAAGCGGTATCGGCCAGAAGGCGTTGCAAATGTGCAGATATTTAAATTTTCTTCATCCAATAGTATCTGGTGGAAACCACCGTTAGCATCGAGGCGAGTGAACACTTTTGCACCGGCTAGTTCAGCTTTTATGTCCTCACGTGTCGGCATTTGATAGAGCTCCCTTTTTATGCATTCGTTAATCTTCCTCGGAGCCATGCATACTCGAAGCTTTCGGTCCTTCTTAACGCAGTAGTTATCGCAAAGCTAGTGGAACCCGCCGTGCTGGTTGGACCACCGGAACAGCGTCATATCGGAGTACCGTGTGGCTATGGGCATTGGCGCATCCCGTCCCACTGAAAAGGTGCCAAAAATCCTTCGCTGCGCGTTCCGCTGTGCCCTTTTCCACGATGTCCAGTGAGCGCGAGAGCAGCTGGAGTTGTTCACATGCTTGCAGTGCCAATATCGCTTGACCTTTGCGTACGATGAAAAATTGAAGAGTAAGGTTTGTCCGTTTAGTATTACATCAGCGGTTATGCGGCCGCAGTGCTTGATTTCATTCCCGCCGTAGGAACGTAGAAGTGAGCAGCTGGATGTTAACGGTGGTTTTGGTTGCATTGTGTTGACCAAACTCAGTGCAATAATGTTTGTTTGCGTGCCGGTGTCGACTTTATAGCTTACTGATATGTTCCAAATATTCGCGCGAACAAGCCAGCTGACCTTGCTTCTCAAGGACACGTTCAGCACATCAAGACATTCTTCATCGCCAGTGAGCCCGTTGATTTGTCTACCTACTTTGCAACAAATTGCGAAATGGTTCTTCCGCTGGCATTTGTGACAAGTACGCCCGAATGCAGGACACTTTCTGGGTACGTGTGTTCGCGCGCATCTGGAACATATGTAGTCTGGTTGCTTCCTGGCGTTGCTGTTTCCTTGTCTCGCTTGTTGGTGCTGCCGTCCTGGCGCGCAAAAGTTCCGAATTGGATCCAATTGATGGTCCCGTAGCCATATTTCTTGCTGCGCTGCTGATGCTTCGGCTGACTTGCAACTATGTTCCGCTTTCTGTAACGTGCTCCTCAGCAGCTTCTCTCGTAGTTTCTCATTTTGTATTCCAAAAACAATCTGCTCCCAGATCATGCGCTTTCGCCTGGCATGCGCTTTCTGAACAAGCAGCGTTCGTATGTCTCGTTGCTCTGGCTCTTACAATACTTGTCAAACTTCTTGACTACCGTAGCGTAATCGGCGTTGCTTTCGCTTTCCGAAAAAATCAAGGCATTGAATACATCTATGGCTCTTCGCCTGCAGTTGTAAGCAGCAATGCGGTCTTTGTCTGCTCTGTTCGTGGTCGCCCGGGAGGTTCGGTAGCCGTCAAGAAGAGCTCGAATTTCTGCTTGAACAGTGGCCAGCTCTTGCCTATGTCTCCTGAGAAGCGTACTGCATCCGGCGGTCGAATAAATTCCATCCCGGCTGTTCAGCTGGCCATCGGCGCCTACGTGTGCGGCAATGGGTTCGCAGCACTTTTGACACCAGTCAATAACATGATACGCCGGGTGGCCAGAGGAAAAAAAGCCAGCTTTATTGAACTGCCTGCGTGCGTATCATGTACATCTGTAGACAGACAGGTCATGCGCATATCTTGCTCCACGTGTACGATACACATGTAGTCAAAACTAAATGCCACAAGATGACTTTACAAGAAAGACTTCTAAGCTAACAGACTACACTAATAGACACAAGAAATGAAATGAATTGTTGTCTTAAGAAAAATGAGAAGCAGTCACTTAGCTTTATAATATCAATGTAAACTCATAAAAATAAGTTACGAAATGGTCAGTATACGATTCAGAACAACACCAATACTATGTAATATTCTGCAAATTTAAGGTATTCAACAGCGTGAAAGACACTTGGAAGCAATATTAGGCAGGAACAACAAAAACCTGAAAATAGTAAACACAGCACAAATAAAATACAATTGGTAGTATAAGAAATCAGTTACGTTCAATTTCATTTTCAATACACGACTTGAAATATTTTTACTAAGCTATTGAACGTTTTAGCTCGAAGGCTTCGAAGTTAGTGGAGAATCTCCAGGGGGCCAATGGTACTATATTTAGGTTCAGTTCGAAAACTACGAGGCGGAGCACGTCAACCCCCAGTCTTCCGCCGCATGGTCGGCGCAAATTTCCGGCTGGTGAAAATCACAACCTGGTCGAAACACGTTGCGTAGGCCATTATTGTTGGTGGCATTGGGTTGTTTTTGATCACGACACTTTAGTTATGTGGCATCATAAGCGAAGTTGTGATGTGACCAATAGACATGTCGCGTTGCTTCGTGACCGGCTGAAAAAGCTGTTATGACGTGCCGAGAAGCGGCATTTTTCCGGGCGCCTGACGATGGTGCACGCCTTCAGACATCAAGTGTGATAGCGTGCTATTCCACGGCTTGACAAGCAGCTGCTTGTGGCAGCATAATGTTTCGTGACTAGACAAGCAGCTCACAAGTTTATTGTTGGGTCTTGTGGGACCTCCGGTTCCAGTACAGTGACGTTGATAAAGAGTTTGTGCAAAACATAAGAGCGTTTTCACTACACGTGATAAATGGGCGCTCAAGGATGTTCCTTTTTTGTTCCCCAACTGCCAGTCATACCTGTCTGAACCCGCGCGGAAACGCGAGCGCCCTGCAGTGCTGACCGTCAAGCTGCTCAGACACAACAATAGTGAGATGAAAAAGCCTACACTCCAGCTTGCGCGATCATAAGTGCAAGTCCCCTGTTTGTGGCGCTATCAGGTCGATTTACAGCGAGCTCCTGGATATGGCAAATACAGGCCAGACACTTCAAGGCTGATCATCGAAGTTGTTGACGCTAGTGACCTGAGGCACCAATGCAAAGTGATGTGAAATGGTTTACCTAGAGTTAAGAACGCCGTTGTCGCATCTGACTTCCATAATTTTTCGCTGAATGCCAATGGGAGAGTTCTCTGTCGGCAGTCTACGATAAAAAAGAAACTTTATTTGCAGTGTCCAAAATAACGGCAGTCGTTGCTTGGGCATCAGGATAATTTACATGCGAAGGCGGTTCGATCAAGCTATACCCTTATGAATTAAGCTCGGCGGAAACACGTGATGGCAACACATGACGTGTAAAAAGCTGCACAACAATCTGCTTACGGTGTGCTCAGGTGGTTAAAACTCATGAACTTAAAAAGTACATCTTGAAGGGCCGTGAAAGTTCGTCAAGCCAGCTGCTTGAGAAATATTTTGCTCGTCAAGCCAGTTCCTTGAGAAATTAATGCACTCGAACGAACTGAAGCCCTCCTAATAAGAGAAAGAGCTAAGTACATGTTCAAAACAATATTTGTTTGCTGCGTTGTGAATTATTTTGTACGTGATAAAGGTTAGACATATGTACACTACGATGAAAGCATTAATATAAAAAAGGTGAAGCGAAAGTACTAGTGGGAATTCTGAAAGTTGTAATATTGAGAAATTTCTCGTTTGCGTGGCGTTTTTGAGGCCTTGAATAAACAGGTACAGGGCGTTGAATATCCCTAAAGTTTCCTCTTTTGAATCATGTAGGAACCCTGTTAAATAGTTCAAACATTAAATACAACGTAGCTTGAGTTCAATACCCCAGGCAAGTTTTGCGCTAGTGGCAAGATGTATTGTGTTTCATTCGTTCGGTCTCATGGAGGAGGAATGAATTCGCGAATGGAACACGGAATCTTGTAGCATATGCAAACATGGAAAACAGCATCGCTGTCTTTAAAAGGTTATCGTCACGGGCAATACTCGCCGCAAATTTTATTACGCACGCAATCAGGTAAATGAGCTTCACAAATGGACAGCGACATAATAAACGGGATTGGTTAGTTCTGTGCTGGGCAGTTTCACTACGTCTCTGATGCTTAAATCAAGCGAAACAGCACGTCATTCCTCACACCCTAACTAAACGCTTCGCCTGATTGTGACTTTGTGGTTTAGGTGCATTTATTCACTATCCCTCAAGAGAATATTAGTACATTACTGCGACAAATGCACTGTAAGTGCGTTCGGCGCAAATGGCCGCAGAGCCAAGCAAGCGCATTTGACGGGCCGACATCACTGGCAATGACACTGCACGAGAGGAAACGGAAAGGGGACACATTTTCACGAGCGGCGCGGGCGAAGCTTACAAGCTAGAACTAACCCCAATGGAGCATTGAGACCCACTGTAACCCGAACGGAGCATTGACACGACGGACTGAATCTAAATTTGTCGGGGACGCGGACGGCTACTTCGACGATCATCCTTCAGCAAGCGCGTCCGCACGACGCACGGTGTCCTAGCGTTAGTGCGCCGGATTTCTCTCGACCGCAGCCTGTGCGCTCACCTGCGCCCACTGCCAGTAGACCAGTTGTAGAGTATTCACAAGGATTGAGGCCGACAGAACGCGAAACTCGCCGAGCTTTTTCGAGCGTCGAGCATTGTCGAGGACTGTAATTTGTTTCAGGGAAAACAGCGTTGTTGGCGGAATGGCTGGACGGGAAGAAAAATGTGCTTTACAGAGAGCTGCTGAAAACTGGCCTCATTGCTGTCGAGCGTGGGGCCCCGCATACGAAGGGAGGATACAGTGATGCGCCAATATAGGCAGTTTTTTTTTCTTTGACGGATGCAGTACACAATGCGCTGCTGCAAATTGTTTCCTTCTCTTTGTTCGCAACTTGAGCTAAGATCAGCCTTCACACACGGGCCGTGTCCTGAAAGAACCGCGTTCTGCGACAGCACCACTTTGCCGGCCTCAGAATTCTGCATGCGCAATGATTAAAGCGACAACTTACCCGCTACTCTCCAGCCTGCCAATCAGCTCGCTTTAAAAGTGATCGATATCTCGAAGGCTATCGGTTTAGATCACGGCCCCAGATATAAACTGAATTAAGCGCCACCAGAACTGAAATCAACTGCGAGGACAGCCGTACGGCTCGAGCGCAAGAAAAGCGCACTGGTTGCCAGCCTGTTCGTCCGCTAAAATTGCGGCGTTCCGCCGCCAGAATCCAGATGTGGAAAACAGTGGCGGTATTTTGTAAGCATTCCTAAAACGGACGGAGGCGGTCCGTCCGTTTGAGTCGCACGCGATTGGTCAATGTGAGCCGTGACGAGCGCCGCGACGAATCGCGTGCTCACATTGACTAGTCACGTGCGACTCAAACCGACGGATCGCCTCCGTCCGTTTTTGGAATGCTTGCAAAATACCGCCACAGGTTTGGGTCATTCGTCCGCGAGCCACGCGGACCACGCGAACCAATGATGTAAGGTCACGTGACGCGCCGTCCGCCCCTCCAAATCCGGATTTGGTCCGTCGTCTGAATGCATTATAAACGGGGCGTCCAGCACTCCTAACGGGTATGTACCACAGGAGTTGGGCCAGCGCCACTACTCCCTTCAGGTGCACTAAAGCTGTAGAAGCTGTCTATAAATACAATAATCGGCTATGGTTGAACTCGTACGTTCGCTGGAAGATAGATAGATAGATAGATAGATAGATAGATAGATAGATAGATAGATAGATAGATAGATAGATAGATAGATAGATAGATAGATAGATAGATAGATAGATAGATAGATAGATAGATAGATAGATAGATAGATAGATAGATAGATAGATAGCGTTAAAGAAAATCAAAGGCGGACGAAAGAAGTGCAACCGCTCGGCGTTCCATGCGGGATACTCGCAGTGACGTTATGTCAGTTACTGCCTGAATTTTCGTTTTCCCGAATACGCTCTCGTCTGTGCACCTTCAATAGCTTGCCTATGAGGTGGGTAATGAATTTGCGATTGTGACATGTATATGTCAGAGAGGTTATGGGTTTTTGTATATTCAAAAGCCTTTAATTAGTCATGTTTCACAAAATACAGCATTTCCCGCGGGTTCTACGGCCTTTCTCAAGAGTTATCAAACAATCTCAGCCCTTGCTTCTTTTGTAACTATGCGTATTTTCAGTGGCCGATAATATCCGCAGTACGAAAGCATAAATTGAAACAATAATTGTTATGGAAATATCTTTAGCTAAAACGGTATCCTGTCACTCATTTTAAATACAACCTATAAATTTGATTAGCTGAGCTGCAAAGTTAATAACATGGGCATTCTATAATAGCTCCTCTATAAACCACACCTCTATAAACCACACACCAAGCAACCACACGCTAAAGAAATTGTAGCTGTTCTATTTAAAACGGCCGCGAAATGTTTTCCGAGATTTTTATATGGCGTGACTTCAAAATCTTGGTCATCCATTCAATAACAAAGATTTATTCATGTGATCGTGCGGGTTGAATACCAGCTATAATAGATAATTTTGATTTCCCACCATGCGTTCCCCAACCCTCTAAACTCAGTAGCTCACGCCATCTTAGTCAGCCAATCGAAAATTTCTGTCAGCGACAAAACATGGCGACAAAGCAAGGCCTGTTGAGCCACAGTTGACCGAATTTCTGGTCAGGGCAGCGCAGTATCGCGATTAGATACTTTTGAGTATCTGTATTTCTGTAGCGAGATATATTTGAAATATATTTGTACCGTGGTAGTGAAGTCATTTTACAATGTGTCGATTGTATCGCGATACTATGAAGCACACGAGTATCTCATTACGTCTGTTTTTGTCCGAAATGAGGAAATGCAGCAATGGTTTCCCCTCAAGCACATAATGACCCATATGGTAAGGCGCGCGGCGCCGCTGACGGCACAATCGCGGAGGAAGTGTTGCCGGCCTCTGCCGATGAAAGTGGCTGTCTCTCAAGGCCAGTTCGGCGCTCCTATTTTTTTTTTGGGGGGGGGGGGCGGCGACAAGCCATTGATTTGTGCCCCCCGCGTGGATACCGCCTTGAAACAAAGGCGCTGCAACGCTTCGGACGCGTTCAGTTCTGAAAGCGGCGGCACTTCTGAAAGCAGTTTTCTTGCAGGGCTGGGCAGAGCTGCTCAAAAAAGTGTGCTCAAAGTTTCCCTCAGCACGTTCTTGCTTCAAGACAACGTTTTCTACCGCCGCAACTTACACCCCGATGGCGCGGAACTTTTATTCGTCGTCCAACGTCATCTGCGCAAGGACGTCCTGCAAGAACTTCACGACGCCCCGACTTCTGGACATTTAGGCGTATCCAGAACCTATGACCGTGTTCGACGACGTGTATTCTGGAAGGGCCGTTATCGTTCAGTTCGCCGCTACGTCGCCACCTGTGACCTATGCCAGCGCCGAAAAAAGCCTACAACTCTCTCTGGCGGACGCCTTCGACCTCCGAGCCGTTCCATCGAGTGGGGTTGGACTTGCTAGGTCCCTTCCCAACTTCGACAACAGGTAATAAGTGGATTGCAGTAGCTACGGATTATGCTACTCGGTATGCAATCACTCGAGCGCTACCGACCAGCTGCGCGACGGACGTTGCAGATTTCCTTCTTTACATCATTCTCCAGCATGGCGCTCCTCGTCACTTACTTACAGATTGTGGTCGCTGCTTCCTCTCTCGTATGGTTGACGACTTACTTCGATCTTGTGCTACTCGACACAACTTTACGACTTCTTACCACCCTCAGACTAACGGGCTTACCGAACGCCTCAACCACACACTGACGGACATGCTTTCCATGTACGTTTCTGACGACCACAGCGATTGGGACATTGCCCTCCCGTTCGTCACCTTCGCCTACAAATCGTCGCGTCATGAAACTGTCGGCTGCTCACCCTTTTATCCTTTCTTTGGCCGTGATCCCTTACCAGCTTTCGACGCCCTGCTTCCGCCTGACCCACCATCCACCACTTCGTACGCTCAAGATGCCATCACCCGTGCTTTTATCGCACGTACAGTAGCCCGCGCTTGGTTCTCGTCATCCCAGACTGCACAAAAGTCCCTCTATGATAGCCGACATAGGGATGCCGATTTTCCTCCGGGCTCTCTCGTTCAACTCTGGCTCCCACCTCGTCGTGTTGGCCTTTGCGAGAAGCTTCTGTCGCGATACGTTGGGCCCTGCCCAGTCTTGCGCCAGGCGACACCGGTCACCTATGAGATTTCCCCGACCACAAACTGAAATTTTGAGCAGATGTCTAAATTCATGGTATCGAAATACAGCCTAAAAAAGAGCTACTGAGATACATTTGCCTTGGACGTGGCAAGATATTTCGGAGATACTTTTGCAAAAAGACGAAAAAAGTATTACGAAATACAGATACAGCAATACAGATACTGGAATACTTTTTATTTACTTCGAGGATGATCACACTCCGCATATACATTTAAGTGGAGCATGATGTTGCAAATAAAGTTGCAGCGCATTGAAACTTGCAGTTATTTCAATCATTTAGCACAGTACCCTCGGCGTCATTAAGACATTGCAAGGGGGGTTAGAAATTCCATAATTGGTAATGATGGCATATTTACAGGAACCAATTGCAATAAAATGTAAACTGTATCAGAGCAAGAGTAACAAGCATTGGATACCGCAACCTACATACTTGGTGACAACAAAATGACCTGTGCTAGAAATAGCATAGTTCAAGCAAATCACTCGAATAACTAAGAAACACCAGTGAATTCAGAAACTGCCTGGACACGCGAAAGACAAAAGTCTCTCTACCACTGCACAAATTCGTCCTATGGTGAACGTCTTCATTGGCGCACAGTTCTGCAGCATGGCGATAAGACATTAGCCATCACGTGGGTCTGTTCTGACTGTTGAGAAGCTGCAGTAGGTCCTCACATTGGGGATGGAGTCCGGCACCGAAGATGGGGCACTTAGCCGTGTGGCTGGCACCGACCGGGCCAGACGGCTAAATATTCGCCTGCCCATATAGGCTGGTCATAATGACCAACGCGCAATGGAGCCCAATTGGATTCCTCAAATCATGTTTTTTGGGGGTGAGATGCTTTAAGCCCTCCCAGGTCGCTCATGCCGGCTTTCCCAAGCCAGATGTGGAAACAGGGACACCTACTGAGAGAGCCCGATCAGAGACTACAGCAAGCACTCGACACTTGGGAAGAAAAGCTCACTCTTCAATAAAAGGTCACCACCACTGACGCTACGAGAACCCATTTCAACAAGGCGAAGCCAGCTCCGGTGGTGGCGGAGCCTGGTACTACAAAAGACCGTTTCACGCTTGTAATCATTTAGGAACGCACCATGACACGCTGCAGAGGTGGCTGAGAGCGCGACAAATATAGCCATCTTCTAGGAACATCCACTACCGCTACAAGAATTGCTTTTCGAAGTGCCACCCCTTAGAGGACTGAACGCGCGCGAAGTGTTGCAATGCCTCTGTCTCAAGGCGGTATCTACGCCGGCGGTCACGAAGTAATGGCTTCCCCACCCGAAAAAAATAGGCGTGCTGCAATGGCCTTGAGAGACAGCCACTTTTGTCGGGCAAAGGCTCACAAGACTGTTTCCGCGATTCCGCCGTCAGCGGCGTCGTGCGCTTTACCACATGGGTCATTCTGTGCATGAGGGAAACCATTACAGCGCCTCCTATGTAGCCGACCGGCGGCGCGCCGTTGCTTGTCTTGGCATAAAAATAGCTTCATGCCTCTTCTTTGAAACACGCCTCAGCTCATTTACGACAAACTAAAAAAGTGTTAACGAGATACCCGCGTCCTGCATAGCATCGCGATACAGTCGATATATCGTAAAAGTATTTCACTACTGAGATACAAGTGCGTTTTTCCGATGTATCTCAATACAGAAATACAGATACGATACTGAAAAGTATCTCTGAGATACTCTCGCGATACTCTTGCATCGCGATACTACCCAGCCCTGTTCCCTTGGTGGTGGTGGAAGTGACTAGAAGATGACTATTTTTGTCGCGCTTTCAGCCGACTTTCCAGCGTGGTGGTGACAGCTTTAAATAAGAGTACCCCTTTCGGCCTCTGTGAGGAGTGCTTGCTGGGATCTCACACCGGGTGCTCTGAGCAGCTGTCTCTCTTCCCTCTTCTGCATTGAGCGAGCCGGCAGGAGCGACCTGTGTGGGCTTAAGCCCTGTCACCCCCAAATAACGTTATTTTAGGAAACCCAATGTTTGAATTGTGCAGTTTTGACCTGCTTGCCACCCTTACACGTAGGTAAATACGGCCAGCCTATATGGGCAGGAGAGTCCTCAGCCGTGTGGCCCGGCAATTTCGAAGATGAGGACTGACTTCGGCTTCTCAACGGTCAGAACCGACCCACGCGAGGGCGGAAGTGTTTCGGTACCTAGGTGACTCGAGAAGAGATAGCGCAATGCTGCAGGACTATCCGGCTGTGAGGGCGCTATTTAATAATTACAAGGGCAATTTGTGCTCGTCCGCAGCGGTAGATAGATTTTTTCGCGAGTCTTGGGTTGAGGCCGGACCAACGCTGTCTAGAATACAGCCCATTTGAAAAGCTCCTATTGCCTAAGTGCAATTAACACAGACATCTTCTCCGCAAAACAGATCTTATGTGCAGAATTAATGTGTACATTTTCTCAGTTCACTGGTGTTCGTTAGTGGTTTGAGTGATTTGCTTGAGCAATGCTATTTATAGCGTAGCTCATTTTGATGTCACCAAGTATGTGGATGTCGGTGTCCAGTGCTTGTTACTGTATGATATTAAGCCTCTAGTGAAAAACAACACACACAAGAAACACACGAACACGACAAGTGTGTTACTCTTACTGTGATATAGATCACTTTTTATTGCAACTTATACCTGCAAATATGGAATTATGACCACTTATGTGCTTTTTAATCTCCCTTCCCACCTCTCTAATGTCCTAATGGTGCTGATAATATTGCTGAAAATCAATGAACTGCGTTGCAACTTTAATAGCGTTTAGCAATGCATTGCAACTTTCAATAAAATGTTATGCTGCACTCAATAAACGTCTTTTTGGAGTATTCCAGTATCTGTGTTGCTGTATATGTATTCCGGGACACATTGTTTCGTCTTTTTGCTAAAGTGTCTCTGAAATATCCCTTTACATCAAAGGCAAATCTGTCTCAGTATCTATATATTTGACTTCCAACCTATGTATTTCGATATCTCTATTCTGCAAGACTTTTCCCAGTATCTCTGTCCCGCACTGTGTTTCATCATCGCGCTGCTTCGACGACGGCGCCATAATGATGTCACATACACAAACGGTGAAATTCCATTATGGCCGACAGTTATGTTTTTTCTTTGTTCGTTTTCTCCTTGATGTGGGTTGAAGTCCCGTCAAGGAGATGATCGACGTCGATGAAGCAGGAGGCAGGTTGGAGGTAATGAAACTTGAAGGTATATTGTAGCGAAATATTTACAGTCATATGTACATCTTGCCGAAGCACACTGATGATAACATAGACATCAACAGCATCTTACTCTTCTACTTATCTTCTCTTAAGTTAGAGCCTAGAACACTGTTACTACATACGAAGAACCGAGTCTCACTGTTCGACCACCGAGTGGTTACGGCCCAGACGAAAGTTGCATCGTACGGAGTCTTACTGATCTATCAGTTTAGTGATTACAGCCTAGACTGAAGGGAAACGAATTCCCTCCAGTCTTAAGTACCTTGCGGTAACAAAGAAAAGGGGAGGTGGCCACTGGTGGTCCGCCTCGACATTCCCTTATCCAATCCGTTCATTCTCAGATTAAGCCACTCCCTACCGGGCTGCCCTTAATCTCGACAGCAGTGTCATTACAGTGCAGACAGGCGTTTTGGCACTCTTTCCCATCATGGCTCTCTCTTTACCCCACGCTGTCAGGAGCTCCCACGGTTTCAATACATCTGTATCGCACACCTGAGGCATTCGCGCAGTTTCTCACGCTCATCGAGTCGAACCCCCGGTGACAGTAGTCAAGACGGTTCCGGAAAGACAATTTGCGTGTCCTCGCGTTTCCCGCATTAGGACCGCGTATGGTTGTGATTCCCCCTGCCTTGCCGTCGGCGCGCCCAAAGCGCATGTCGGTCATTGTGGTCAAGCAGGCTGTCGCTTCGAGCGACGGTATAGAGTAGGAGATCTTTGCCCTCCACATTTTCCCACACGCTCGGACTGTAATCCCGAAGAGCCGACCTCCGAGAACGGTCGCGTACCCGGAACCCCTGGGGACATCCTGGGAGCGAGCTGCTTCCTGCAGTTTGCTTTCGTGATAATTGCACAGTCCAAGACCACGCCGAGAGCGAGCCGAGAAAGAAGCTTGTACGACGTACAGTGCCGCGCCCATCCCGTCTGCACGATCGACTTATGAGCGGCCAAAACCTAACACGTCCCCCTAAAGAGTACGCTGGGCTGTTCTAACGCTCAGTGATACGATAAAGCACTGCCGCGATTAGGGTCGCTGGACTTTCTAACCTACAACAGTCAACCCAAACATTAACACAATTGCAAGACAACAAGAGTAGGAGAATACAAGAAATGTAAACAAGTACATGCTAAACAATCAAGCACACCATTGCTGCTTCAAGCAGTATGATCACTAATGTCTGTTTTCTTGAATTCACAATCAAACAGTCCACAATATACAGCATCAAGTGGGCAGGAACATTCACGTCCCCCCCATTGGCATGGCACTGTTAGTTCTGATGGCTTCCATAAACTATTCTGGAGCCTTGATAATGCCTCCGCATTACCGTTACATACGCCCTTCCGATGTTGTACCAAGACACATGATACGCTGTAAAGCCAGCGCCCATCTTGTCAATTTCGCCCCGTGCGGAGTCGAAGTTATAAGGTACGACAGCGGGTTGTGGTCGGAAACGACGTTTACTATGGCACCGAAAAGCCAGTAGTCAAACTTCTTTAAGGCCCATATTATTGCGAACGCTTCCCTCTCCAATGGTCGACCAGCGCACCTGGGTCGGTGAGAAGCGTGGCTTGCAAGGCGATAGGCTTCTCTTGCCCCTCGGCTGACATTTTGCGCCAAAACATGTTCCCGCCGCCGTAGCTGATGCGTCTGTGAAGAGCCAGTAGGGCTGAGATGGCTCTGGAGTGTTAAGCGCCACGGCCTCGCACAAAGATTGTTTGAGAATCTCAAATGCCGGCCTGGGCTTCCTCCGGCCAGGGTATCCTATTAGGTACCGCTTTCTTTGTTAACAGCGTGAGGCGGGCTCGTCACCTCTGCGTATCCCTCGGACGTACTTCGCGATAGTAGCCGCAAAGTCCTAACAGGCTGCGTAGTTCCTTTTTGGTGCGCGGTGTACCAGGTTCTTAATCGCTGCTATTTTTTCAGGTCTGGTGCATGTGTCCCTGAACCGACAATATGCCCCAGGTAATGTATGTTGGGATTGCGCAATCTGACACTTCTCCGGACTGGCTTTCAGTCCCGCCTTATCTAAGACCTTAAGAATAATGTCGAGATGCTTTAAGTGCTCCTCCCAAGTACTAGAAAAAATAGCAATATCATCAAGGTATGCCGTGGCATACATTTGATGTTGTGACAAGAGCTTATTCACCATTCTTTGAAAGGGTTGCCGCGGAATTTTTTAGCCCGAAAGGCATCACTTTCCATGCGTACTGACCCTATGCGTTACAAACGCGGTGACTTTCTGACTCTTCTCTTCCATCGTACCTGCCATTACCCGCGCCTAAGGTCCACTACCGTAAGGAACTGCGCTCTACCTACTCGGAAAATCAATTCTGAGGATTCATCAAGGGAACGCATCCACTTTGGTGACGGCATTAACGC
>NC_051180.1:175960159-175983799 GCF_013339695.2 Rhipicephalus sanguineus | reverse complement strand
GCTGCACGCTTTCTTCCACGGTACTTTTCGTCTTGCTATCAAAGCGCCTGCTGAGAAATACTACGGTCCGGAAAAAGAACTCGCTTTTCCTTGAATTGATTTTGAGTTGTGCATCACTCATCGCTTGCAGCATTGCTGTAAGGTGGAGTGCATGGTCGTCTCTGGTCCTTGAATGAACTAAGGTGTTGTCAACGCTCACATTACAGAAGCTGCGAATGAAGTATTTGAGTACGGAGTTCATCATTTTCTGAATCAGCATCATACAGCAATGCTGTCTCCAGTTTGTTCATACGTGATGGCTTGGGCCACAATTTTACTACGTTTTTAACACGAAAGTGTTTTATGCCGGGATCCACCAAGTACATCCGTCACGGATATGACGTTGATAAAATGGACGCCAACGGGTGAGAAAGAAAAAAACCAAGAAAAAGATACACCGCTGGGAATCGAACCCACGACGTTGCGGCCGCGACGGCAAGCGCCCGACGCTCTACCGACGAAGCTAACTTGGGAGATGCTACACACGGCGCGAACGCGCCTTATATCTTACACTCATTCTCTTTCGCGGCGGGCGGAGCGGGGCGGTGCCGCCGTCTGTGAGATGTGAAAAGAAGTAGTGCTTCACGATCGACACTTACTAGCGCTTACTCCGAGATTGCACGCGATATCGGAGGTCATGGTTAAAGCATCTCGGTACGAGAGAGGTAGACTGGCCGCGCTGGCGTCGCCGAGGCATCCTTGACGCAGTTACGTTCTTTGCCTTTGGCTTCGTGTTAGCGTGCGGTGGCTCATCGGAGTAGTGCATGCAGCTTCCACGTGCACCAACGGGATTTCTCCGCCGCCGACTGCTTCAATGGCGAGAGCACCGACTAACAAAACCGCTGCAATATGCGTTGCAGAAAGGACGTGATTTCGACGGGCGAATGTCGTGCCTTGGTGGAGCGAGAGCAGCGCCTGAGAGACAGAGGCCAGCGAGACGCACGCGTTTGCGGCTCAGGCTACGAACCTCTACCTCCCGTGTTGCTGGAGCGCAGTGTGTGTTATGTATGCATGAGCACAGGCGTCGGCTACCCATTACTAGAAAGCGCACACCGTGCCATTTCTCTCCTTAATTGACGACGCTTTGAAGAAGTGTATACCGGGTACCAGTGTTGATTATGAGCTTGTTGATATCATCCTTACGCGGGATTCACAATTCGCTGTGTCCAAATATATGTTCACACCGTCAGCTACGACAATGGTTTAATCATGATCATGGGCGTTAGTCGTCGCGATAGAGACATGCTGTCAACATGGGTGCATCCACGTCAAACGGTATTATAGCTGCCAAACACAAATAAACATTGTACAAGCTGTCATATATCACTACACAATAAGCACTACTTCTGTGAAGACACGTTTCACTTTCGTGTTATACCGATTCCTATGACGGAGGGATCAGCCATGTTTTTTTTTCTGAAGGCACTGAAAATGGTGTCCTTCCATGACTCCAATGAATCTTCTTTGCGTTGGGCAAAATGCAAGTCAAACAATTGTTTGGCATTTCCAGAAAGCCATGCTCGCATATTTCGTATATTCTGGCAGTCTCTTTACCAACGATTCCGTTCACATGCGCACTCGAATGCTTTCAACCAATAATCCACACAGCAACTGCCGTCAAACATGTCTGGGTGTACTGTTGAGTTTATTAATCCTGTTTGATGCCAGTACCGTCAAGAGTGCTGGCTGCTGCTGTAGTTGCTGCTTTTGTAACACAGTCAACGGAGGAAGCACATTCGACCAGCTTGACGTGTCCGCGATTGCATCAGAAGTGCTCGGAAGTTGCTACCTAATGGAGTTTTGTTTTTCCCACGCTTCGAAATCCGAGACAGGTATATCCCTTCACAGTACCTCTGGCGATGACGTCGTTGATCGGCTCTCTGGCAGTGGTGGCGATGAATCCGATTCAACCAGGGGTTGTCATCACGTCTGGTGCTGCAAAGTGCTCGCCGTCTAGTTCGTAGCCAGTAATCAGTGGATGGCCGTCCCACTGTATGAGGTTAAAGGTTACCCACATTTTCCGAATCCTCGCAGCGGCTACACCAAATATAAAGTTCCAACGAAAGCAGTTTGCTTTCAGCCATTTATTTACATTCTTCCTGCCTTCTACCTCTTGTTCATCAAGCCTCTCCTTTGCCAAATTCACCAGGCATCACTATAACAGCCCTATATGGATCACTCTAACAGCATAGTTCATTTTGTACTAGAAGGACGTATGCCCTAGCAGATGTCGTAAAAGTCGTTGAAGTCCCGGCTAGTCGGTGTGGAACGTTCGAGGTGCCGCCGCTTGCGATGTTGGGCGCGAGTCCCACGAGTGGGAAAGCTGGCGCCACTGTCGTCGTGACGTGCCAGGCAGGTTCAGCGGTGGTGTCGTCTCCTTCGGAAGCAAGGACGCCCGCTGAAAGCGAAATTTTAGAATGCCAACTGCTGAGTAATTCTGATTAATTGGGGAGGTTGTTCCTGTTAGGCCGTGTGCTAGACAACAATTAAAAGCACTGCAATATGCAGTCGCTGTCGTTAAAGGCGTCTTATATGGTAGCCTAGTACTAGTGCCGCAGTGCAGGACGTACGAAACGGAGCCCGATGTCTACATTGACACGTGTTTGCAGGCTAAGCAGTAGCGCGATGCTTAGATATTAAAGATTAGAAATTGCAAATGGCCATCGGATATAAAACATGCGTGCAGTCAGCACATCCGCGAGGAAGAGTTGTTCTGCGGCGTGGGGCTGCGAAGTGCGGTGAGTAGCAGAAAGCGCTCACTAAGATGCTTGCCCGTGTGCGCTGGCTCGCTAATGACGCCTTCCTCCCGCAAGCTGGTCCATATGTTCACCACCGCCATCTCGACCCCAAAATTGGATTGATTCACTTGCAAATTCAAGTTGGCCCATCACACCTTTACTCGTTTTCTGTGGATCCATATTATCCTTGTAGGAAATGTGCCACGTTATTTGCGTCATAGACGCAATTATTCTATCAGAATTGCTACTCAACTTACGAGAGATTTTGCGAATTAAAAGTTTATATTGCTGTATCTGCTCCTTGTTTTTACCCCGGTCAGCTACTTGCTGCATTAAGGTCTCCGTTTTTCACTGCTATTGCTAGCGCACGCGGGTCCTTGTCTACTGCCGCTGTTTGGAGAACTGGTCCAGCGAACGTTGTTGTGTGATATTTATTCGCCTGCGCGTTGCACGATGCCACATGTTTCGCCTCGTTTAGTGCTTGTCCTTGTAACCGTAGTCGCCAAGCCTAAGGTCTTAAGCTTCGCTCTAGATGTGTTTTCATGCTATACATACTGCCAAGTTCACCGGAATGAAAAGGAAGTGGTAGGAACCACATCGGAAAAGAAGGCACGGCGCATGCTAATGCGTTGTCTGCCTCGGTGGTGGAATTATTACGGTTCTCGGCAGCTGATTCGAAGGTTGCCAGTTCGATCCCGGCGGCGGTGGTCGTATTTCAATGGAGGCGGAATGTGAGAAGCTAGTGTGCTTAGGTTTAGGGCACGTTAAAGAACACCACATGATCGAAATTTTCCGAGCCCTCCACTACGGCGTTCCTCATAATCACGTGATCGTCTTCACACATAAAACCCAGGTATTATTATTATTATTATTATTATTATTATTATTATTATTATTATTATTATTATTATTATTATTATTATTATTATTATATTCTCATGTTTCTCGTAGACCCAACCTATGCATGTAATTGATTGAAAAAGAAGAATCAGTGGGAAATAACTCGCTGAGGACACCGATAAAGGTATAGTGCGACGCCACATGAGTAATATTGATATTGAAACGCTGAAGAATTTCCAAGGAAAGAATTATTCCTGCTGACGGCCCGAATTCTTTTCGAAACGCTTTGATAACTTTCATGCAGCAACGGTTATTTGCGTATGCAGTTATAAATGTTCATGATATGCTGCGACCGCGCGATCGCTTGAGTGAGGCTTCATTCTGGTGTGCCCCATTTATTTATACAGACAGACCGTTGTGATAGCGTATGTCACGTAGTTCGTGTTCAGGGATTGCCTGCCTTTCACGCAAGAAGCTTTTTTTGGGATACCTCATAGCGGTGACCACGCGCAACGTGGGCTCACGCTACATATTCTGTAAACAGACAGCGTCCGCGAACATTTCTGTGCTCACTTTGTCCAAAATTATAGTTTTGACTGTAAAAGTTTCCCTTTTTTCAAAAGTAAACTTTCCCTTTTTTCGACAGATATGGCTTGGAGGTCTTCCACATGGTGTTTTCGTAGCTCGCCGTCAAGCCAAACCTATGAGGAGCGCGCCAGCGTGAACATACCTAGCATGCAAGTGAAGTGTGCCCGATAGTGGGCGAGCCTGTAACTCCGCGCCCTCAATATTCTTTTTGAGCGTTTTCTGGCTTGAAAAGTGCCTCCTGATGACATGAATGCTGTTTCTTGCAGCCCAGCTACTGGTTTCCAAGCACCGTCACGGTGAAAGCCACGGATGTGAAGGAAAATGACAACGCAGCGCACTTCGAACCCTTGCCGAAGCTCAAAGTTGTAATAGAGTGCACGAATCTGGTTAAGGTAAGTCAGGTTACATGTGACATGTTCGGATTGTTTTATCGTAAGTATTACATCTTGAGATTTTGACTCGTAAATGAAGAAAAAGGTTCTTGTGTTAAGAAAGCGCAATGAACAGAATAGGGTCTCAAAAGGCATTTTCTATAGCATTCCTGCTATTCTATAGGCGAGATTTAAGAAATCATACTTTTGAAAGCATACACAGCAGTGGTGAAATATTTTGCTTGCAAAACCGGCAGGGCAACCCGGCAGTCGAAGTTATTCCGATGAGTACTATGTCTTATATTATGCGTATAATTGGTGATACTGTTTTATTGCGATAGCAATTAAATGGACGGTCTCGCCTGATTTTTGCCGTCGCCGCCGTAATGCCCCGTGTATGTCTATATATATATATATATATATATATATATATATATATATATATATATATACACGCATATATATATATATATATATATATATAAGCCACAACGAGAAATAATTCAGAAAAAAACTTTCCGACGCGCGGAATCGAACGAGCGACCTCTCGCTTTCCGGCGCGCAGCGTTAGACGGTTAGGCCACGAACAGCACCGTCTTTCAGCCTGCTAACGGCGAGCTATTTATATACACCACTTACATCAGCATGCTTTCTTGTTACTACATAGATGGCGCGATGTGCACGCGTGGCGCGCTTTAAGGATCGTCGCCCCGTTCCTGCGAACGCCTTTGCTCTTCGCCCTACAGGGCGTGGTCGCCTTCGTGCGCTTATCTCGAGGAAAGAAGAGGGCGTCGGTGGGATGGGGGGGGGGAGGTGGAGCGGGGGGTTGTATGTATTGTGCTTTCCCCGCGTTGTCTGTGCTGAAGCCACAGAGCGTGAGGTCACTTCGCTCGCTGCAGCGGCCGCGTTTGCGAAAGGAGCACGCTCTTCAAACAGAAATAAGTAACAACTGCTACAGTTAGTTCGCGCTCATCCTGTGTGTACCTGTTCGTTCGTTTCGTGCGTCCTGCTTTATGTTTCAGCAGTGCGCTTCAAGTGTCGAGCTGTGACTCATGATAGTTTGCGCTCGTCCTGTGTGCGTTCTTTCCGTGCGTCCTTTGGGCTCGAGCGACGCGCTGGTAATTTCGAGCTGCCTTCCGCTCTTCGCGTTACATTCCAATTTATTGCTATCGCATTCATTGCTTCGCCGTTGCGGCGAAACTGTGACTTTTATATTGCACTAACAAACTGGTGACCCTGGCGCTTCGTCGCCAGCGTGCGCGAACACTCCGTACGAATCTGACAACGTCAAAGCATCCCCGTATTGACGCGAAGTTCCTTTGCGGAGGTCCTTCAAAGAGTGCAAACTAATTCATCTGTAAAGAAAACGGAGCAAAGATCGGTCTGACTGGGACCCATACATCCACAGCGGCTCATTGACGATCGCTGAATGAAGGGAGACCTAGCGATCGAGCGTGGGCTCCAGCGCCTTCTGATCTTAGGCTTGCGCTGCATCGTGGCGGTTCCTTGCGGGCTGTGATAGGAGTAGAACCTTACTGGATGTTGTGGCGAGACGGCGCCACTCTCTCTTGATTTTGGGTGAAAGAGCCCGCATTGCGGAAAGTCTGGTATCATCGTCATCGGCAACGCTATTGCGTTCCCCCCTTTAAAGGGGAACTGACACCATTTTTTTGGAGGTGAGTTAACTCTGCCATACAAATCTCCTGTTTGTAGAGACGGCTCTGAGCAAGTGTGAAGCTCAGCAAAGGCTGAGAAGGTATTTTATTTTGATATTAGGCACTTTTCCCATGGCGCACCTACCGACATCGGCACTAGCTTGGCGTCAGGCTACAGTACTAATTCTGGTGACTTCATGCAAACGTCTGGTTAGTTGTGATGATGTCAGGTATCAAAACGTCCAAAATGGCCTCTCGTGCGTCACCAAAACGTTCAAAATGGCCGCTTTTCCGTCACCCCTTTAAAGCTGAAGGTCTAACATCCTCCACGTTTTTCTTTCGTTAATTCAATGATTGATTGATTGATTCATTCATTCATTTATCCTATGAGACAAGCCAAATTCTCGTGGATACTGTAGAAATGACTTAGGTAAAGCCCCATGAAAGATGCGAAAGCTTCTAGAAAACTTTTAATAAACATCTAGACAGAAAAATGAAACATTTCTTTAAAATTTTAGTTGACACGTTATTTAGATGTACAAATTGTAAAGACCTGCTATAGCTTTCCTAACGACACGCCATCAGAGCTCTAGACGACTTCTTGCAACAAGTCTTATAGGCTTGTCGCACAAGGCTTTCAGGGACTTTTGATGCGTAAATTTTTGTGAATATCATTTTGATGTTAAACTTGCGAATCGCAATTGTTCAGGGCCCATATTTGTAACAAGTCTTCCTTGTCAATACTGGCAGAAAAAATAGTTTTTTTTGTGTTCGGCACTACGGGCTTTTCGCTTTGGTGTGTGGTGAGTGAACTTAGAGGATCTCGGCATAGTATCGAGACGGATGAATTTTGTTATGTCTACCACCACATGTAAAATGGAGACAACGCAAGTTGAAACCCTACGAGAACGCAGCATCTCTCCTAGGCTTTCCTACTGCGAAAATATACACTTGCATGCATTGAGGCAATTCAGCGAGGACTTTATTTATTTGGCAATTGGAGACATCCACTTCCGCTTACGGAAGTCGCCAGCATCCCGGGGCTCCCCGTAGCGGCTGCAGTACCCATACACTTCACAGCAACAAATAAATAATGAAATAAATTAATACTAACCATATAAAATACCGAAGAAGACGTGCAGATATTGCGATCAAATGCTAATTAGCGTTCGCTTGTCTGCCCCTGCTAAAGCAGGAGTGCACCTGCTTTACACAGAACCAGCTTGCCAAAGTACATAATAAAAAAATGGCGTAGATGAAGCGACGTCAGTTCAAAACGAGGCAAGGCCTCCCAAGGCGCATAACTGATGTGTGATATTGAAGACTACTATTTGCGTCGGTGAGTAGTCCTACTGCCGTAGTGGGATTGCTACGAAAAATGTCAGTGACTCATGCAGACGGCAATCGAAAGAGCACGCATATAGGGCACCAGATGCTCCAACGACATTTTTACTTATCCAGCCCCCGTCCCCCTTTGCCTTCATTTTCTTCAATGGCGATCATGCTCTCGGTGACGCACGCGCACCACTTCGCCCAGCCTTTGGGCTTGCGCATGCAGCACTACGTCGCTTTGAATGATTGGGTGCTTACCAAGTCCATCTTATCATTCATCGTTGAAGGTTTGTTTGGTGTGCAGAGGGTGCTCCCTACGGTAAGGCATCTCCCCACTTCGACTTTACACAAAGAATACCACTGCGACAGCGTAAACTCAACTGGAGCACAGCTGTAACTATTGTCACAGCAAAGCTTTGACGAAGCTTCTATGCAACCATCTTTTTTTATCATGCCAGAAGTACTTCCTCGAAAACAGATCGGACCCTGCTGCGAAGTTTGTGCTTCTGGAGAAGTCTTAGCATCGTACTGATATCCGCTCATGGCTGCGGTGTTCTACTGCATCTCAACAGACCATTTCCGGAGGCTAGGAGCAACCCGTTGTACAGAGCAGTGACACAGAGCTCAGATAATGTTGAGGTGAAATTTGGTAGTAAATCGTACACCTGGTGACACTCGCCGCATGGGTCAGAGATAACGTTCATCTCCATAAGTGGAGCGAAAGTGCTCCTTCACCAGCTCATCTATGGGACGAAGGCGGTCACGTGGTCTCGTATGAACAAAATTTAGCAAGGTGCGTGCTTGGGCTAGATGGTACTTCACTGGAACAGCTAAATAGCGCAAACTTCAGGGACGAAAGACAAGAGAATGCGACACACACAAGCGATAACTTCCAGCTGAATTTTATTAAAGAAAACACACGAATATAAAGGGCAACCCCGCGCCTGCGCAGCTTCACAACCACGGAACCACAAACGCTCCTAAGTGATAAGATTCATCTCTCCAAATGCACAACACCACTTCCGTAGAAAAAATATAAAAGTTAATAAATCACATGGCACTATCTTGCGATTTACCCCAAAAAACATAGTTCTTTTACTGACAGAGCAATGGAAGGCACGCTGATGCAATGGCTCACATCCTTGGCCACCTCTGCTGCTTCTACTATTTCTCGCGTTTTTTGGTCGTCATGAGCGAACAGTCCTGCACATTTTTCAAATCCCGGTGTACAACCACAGCTTCGGCAATGCGTCGCCACGTGACCTTGCAGACGTCCCCGGACATCGTATTAAGCAGCGCCCCGTTTGTCCCACATATCTGCTGTCACATGTTTAAGAAAAGGAGTACACCACTGCTTCTTTGCATTCTGCAAAGCGTACACGATGCTTCGTTGAACACGCGCGTTTTTCTTTGGCCGTTGGGCATGTCATTTTGCAAAGGCTTGACAATTTATTGGGTGACGACATGACAACCATCTGCATGTTGCCCCACCTTCTTTAAATTATGGTAAGCACGGTGGATATACGGAATTACGGCAAACTATTTATTTTGAGTTTGCACAGTTTCCGCGGTGGTTTGTCTCGGCTCTGGCCTGGCACCACCTTTTACATTCTTTATCTTGAGATGCAAGACTTAAGCCGCCGCTGTAATTACTTCTTGTGGGTATCCAGCAGCATCAAACACCTTAATTTGCATGCGGAAACTTTATTCGATCATACGCGGGCATGATTTCTTCGACGCGCTTCCAAGGCATGAATCAACGATAGCCCTTTTGACTGATTTACTTAGCGCGGATTGGTAGGGGAGGAGCAGCTTCAAACCTCTAAGTTCGTACAACCAATAAACCTCATCAGAAAACCTAATCCTCAAAGCTAGAAACTTGATTTCGTTGTTCTGCGGCCACTCGTGGGAAATGACAAGGGGTGTAAACCTTTGGAAAAAATTGATAAGATGCAGGAAACAATTGCATCAAGGCTAATGCGCACTAACAGACAATAATGCCAAGGAAAGTATAGGGGATGTTTTTAGTAGTAAATCTGAGGTAAATGTGAAACAGGAAAAAAATGTCTTGTTTGACATTTAAAGAAACAGGACATGGATGCGAGGCATTGCATCAAGGCTAGCAACACTTGGTTCATACAGTATAAGATAATAATCATCAAAACGAAAAATGTTTTGCCCCCTGCCTTTTTAATTTTCATTGAAATATGCCTATCGATGCTGGCAAAGAACAAATCGCTCAGAATGGGGCGATACACGAACCAATGCACACTCCCTCTTTCTGCAAGAACACTTCGCCAGACCATTCAACAAACGTTGAGGTAAGGTACACTGTTAAACGCTCAAGAAAGCCCGCGGCAGACATACAAACGTCATTCTGAAATGCTACAACGCCGTACTGATCAATGCATTGTTCAACACATGTTACAATATCTTCCTGGGGGATTGAATAATATAGGTATTTAATGTTCACTGAAAAACCTGACATTTTTGTCCTCTGATCTTGCTGCAAATCAGTGCATCTGCTGCATCTTACCTATTTTTTCCAAAGGTTCACAGCCCCTTGTGATAACGCACGAGTTGCCGCAGAACAACGAAATCAAGTTTCTGGTTTGGAGGATTAGGTTTTCTGATGAGGTTTATTGGTTGTACGAACCTAGAGGTATGAAGCCGCTCCTCCCCTACCAATTCGCGCTAACTAAATTAGTCAAAAGGGCTATCGTTGAATCATGTCTTGGAAGCGCGTCGAAGAAATCATGCCCGCGTCTGATAGAAGAAAGTTTCCGCAAGCAAATTAAGAGGATTGATGGTGCTGGATACCCACAAGAAGTAAAAACAGCAGTGGCTGAAGTCTTGCATTGCAAGATAGTGAATGTGAGATGTGGTGCCAGGCCAGAGCCGAGACAAACGACCGCGGAAACTGTGCAAAGTCAAACTAAAAGGTTTGCCGTAATTCCGTATATCCACCGTGCCTCCCATAATTTAAAAAAGGTGGGGCAACATGTAGATGTCAATGTTGTCATGTCGTCACCCAAGAAATTATCAAGCCTTCGCAAAATGACATGCCCAACGGCCAACGAAAAGCGTACGTGTTCAACGAAGCATCGTGTACGCTTTGTAGAATGCAAAGAAGCAGTGGCGTACTCCTTTCCTTAAACATGAGACAGCATATATGTGGGACAAACTGGGCGCTGCTTAATCAACAGTCTCAGGGAGCACGCGTACAATGACCGGGGACGTCTGCAAGGTCACGTGGCGACGCATTGCCGAAGCTGTGGTTGTACACCAGAATTTGAAAAATGTGCAGGACTGTTCGCTCATGACGATCAAAAAACTCGAGAAATAGTAGAAGCAGCAGAGATGGCCAAGGATGTGAGGCATTGTATCAGCGTGCCTTCCATTGCGCTGTCAGTAAAAGAACTATGTTTTTTTGGTCTATCGCAAGAAAGTGCCATGTGATTTATTAACTTTTATATTTTTCTACGGAACTGGTGTTTGCATTTAGAGAGATGAATCTTATCACTTAGAGGTGTTTGTGGTTGCATGGTTGTGAAGCTGCGCAGGCGCGGGTTTACCCTTCATATTCGTGTGTTTTCTTTAATAAAATTCAGATGGAAGTTAGCGCTGGTGTGTGTCGCATTCTCCTGTGTTTCGTCCTTGAAGTTTGCGCTGTGTAGCTGTTCGAACAAAATTTGTCGGCTGCATGAGGGTTTTTGCTTAGTACACTGCTGAATGTATTGCATATTGAGGAGCGCCATTTTTGACCATCAGACAATGTCACGTGTTATCTCGGGGGTGCTTGCAAAAATGGATCGGGAGAGAGTGAGAAGGGCTCAGGAGACCGTGGTAGGATGGCAAAAAACAACAAAGTTTATCATGAGCAAAGAGGTGACAAAGAAGAAAGCGTTAAGAACACTGAACAATATAACAAAAACCTATTTACATTCTTGCGACATGTGAGTTCATGCCCAGAACCGAAATTAACTAAACAAAGCGTTTTAGCTATGCTTAGCTACGTGTCCAACTCAGTCTGGCCACTATGGGCCTTGTGGTACGAGACGAGAATGTTCTTACAGTACGTCGCGACGACTCGAAGTTCCCGTCGCGTCAATCCTTCGTCGAGACCGTCGCCCACGTCCTCAGTAGTCCTCGAAGTTCATCGTAGGTCACCTTCGTCCAGCCTACCGCTTGCTCTCGTCGCATGCGTCCCCAGTGGTCTTCTCCGTCCTCGGTCCGTCGAGGTTAGGCCTAACTGGGCCTTGTTCCCTTGCTTCAGGACCCCCACTGGTAACGGGCGTCTCCTTGACTGCACTGTGGTCTGCAGCCGTCCTGCCGAGAAGAGAAGGGCTGTTGGCGATCCCGGAACTGCCGTACTGAGGGGGAGACGGTCCGGGCAGCCTCGCTTGGAGCCTTCCAAGGTCGACGGCCACTCCCCGGGCCTTGCGTTCCGCCATCTCCAGAACCGAGTACCAGCCGCTTTCGCCGCGGGTGCGACGCTTGTTCCTTCCTCGATCTTCTCCGTCCGGCGCCCCACAGCACAGTACCACGATCATCTTTCGTCGCTCACCATCACGGCTCGGGTCGCATGCCACGAGCCCCTCTCTGGCCAATCCTCTGCGTCGACGTGGCTGTTGCGCGTGCCATCGGGTGACTTTGCTTCTCGCGCACCATCGCCGCGCTTCCACGTTCGGCACGCGCCTCGTGCCCCTCCTTTACTCATCACAGACAAATACCATCTGTTACGGCGCTGCCGGCGCACCCGAAAAGAACTATTTCGAGGTGCCTTAAAGTGTATGAGCCACTTGCACCAAGATAAGGATTTCATTTTTAAAGGTGTTTGCAGCGCAAGCGCGTAAGTGCTGAAGGAAAGGCGAAACAGTGAAGGACGGAAGGCAAAGAGGGACGCACACAGCGAAGAACCGAAGGCGATCTGCCTTCCGTTCTTCAGTGTCGCCTTTCCTGCAGCACTTACGTGCTTGCGCTGCAAACACCTTTAAAAATGCACTTTAACCAAGTAGCCCCAATCGCCGTTCGTCTGCGATAAGCATTTTAGTGGGTAGTGAGCACAATCTTGCCTAGTGTTTACTTTGTAAAACAAGTTCCTTGTTTCTCATGCTTTAGAATTCTTTCCTTCCAACCCACTTAAGAAACTTCCTTACGTAGAGCTTCGCTGCAGTATAACGAATTTCTGTGATAAGGTTGCCAATCATCAATGCTAAGGCGTTCAATTCAGCTGGAGAACACCCATTATTTGTGTGACAATAAAAGTTTCATGATGTTTTATGGCACGATCTGCACCCACGATGCCAGAAAAGCTCGCTTCTCTGGTGCAGTTTATTCTTATTTATAAAACCGCTACTACAAATTCAATAACGCAGACACTTCAAGTAGGAAAAAGTACAGCAGGAAGCACCAGCGTTCACTCGACGTGATTGTAGTGCAGTGAGTAACGTGTTTTTACAGAAGGCGGCTGATAAGAAAAACCCGAAAACAATGCATGACACGTTTGCCGTTTTGTTTCGTGTGCACGCAAATGATGGGACATGTATTCCTCTAATTTTATGATGTGTTTTGTTATTTCAATGAATAGTATCAGAATGATCAGCTTTTCAGTTTTTCGTATTGTCCTAATGCTGTTTACTGAAAACGCCCACCAGCTCCCTAAGGAGCAAAATGTGAGACAGCACTATAACAAGCTATCAAATCCTAATCAATGTATCCGTAATATTCGGGACACCTCTGGCAAGGGAAATATTTTCCAACGGTAGCATGTGGTGCGATCAGTGCGCAGATTATTTCTTTCTTTCTGAAAGCACGTGTTTCAAAGTGGAGACTGACTACTCTACTGCTTGCGTGGTGGCATGACCTTAATTGCTGCCCTGTTCCTTTACGCTAGGTCTACGGTGGCACTGTTGCTCTGAATAACGTGAACTTGACGACCTACAAATCCCAAGTGACAATTCTCTTAGGACACAATGGAGCGGGGAAAACAACGCTGATGAGCATTCTCACAGGTACTGTACTCTTGTGGGACGCAGTTTTCCATACTGGCGGCAAATATTTTTACTATACAGCGAAAGAATGAGTGATTTCATTTCTGACCGGTGCGCGAGGCTAAAAACGAATCTCTAGCCTTTTTCTGTAGTAAACAGGCAGATTTGCTAGTATAGCCTGCGCGTAGGTCTCTTTTTTCTCTCTTTCTTTAACTTTCTGGCTTGCTCTCTGTTTTTTTATGTCTCTTTTTGTGTCTGTTTCTTTGTACCTCCTTTTCTCTGCGTCTTTGTCTCTTCAAAAATGTAAAAGTTCAGGGGAAGATTGAAGCTTGAAAAGATGAAAAGTATGTAAACACGGGGTGTCGCTGGAGCTGACGTTTCGACAAGCGGACTTGTCTTCTTCAAGGCAGCAGCGGCTTTCCTTTGCTGTGCGTGTACATGTTTCGTAACCTCTCCTCCTTTGCAAACAAAGGGCGAGCGGAGGGCAACTGTGAAAACGTACAAGAACAGAGAAGATAAGGAAACGTTTAAGGTAACAATATAGGAAATGTATAGGGTAACGTATAAGAATGATCTGTAGAAAATACGGTGACTATGTTCTCCAGTTAAGCAACATAAAGGAAACATTAGTTGAAATTACCCGCACGACGCTCTAAAAAAAGGCCTACAACGAAGCGTGTAAATTAGATAGGAAATCAACAATAACTAGAAGAGCCCCTGTAGCACAGCCCAACTAGCCGCTAGCATTTATTACCTGGACAGGCATTGAACCTGTGTCGGTCTTCGTCTCGAGTGCTTTCTCTCGCTTGTCCATGTGTAGGTTGCAGATTCATTGTCGCAAACGACCTCTTTCGGGTAGCCTTCGCGGGCAAAAACGCTTGTTAAAGTCTCTCAGTGTGCTCGCGAATGCTTCGCTCCAAAAGGTACCTCCGGACCTTTGGCATGGTAATCAACAAGGGCCACAGGGAATTTGTTGTGAGCTGCATGCTCCAAGGAACCAGTAATGTCTAGGCGAAGCTTCTGCCGCGATCGTCCAATCCATTCAACAGGTTCAAATGATGCTGGCCATCTAGTGGCGGGGTTATGCTTCTGCAGATAGATGTGGACGTTTTTCTCGGCCGTTTCGACATTTGTGTCCTTTGTGTCCACCAGAACCACCCGCAAAGTCGCGGTTTAGTGGACCTAGTATCCGGACGTGTGTGCGTGCGGTGCCGGCGATCTGAACCGTGAGGAAGGACGTTATCCCGAATAGGTCAGAACGATTGCACCTCTTCTGGTTGTAGCGTACTCACCCCACGGAGGAGCGAAAAGAAGACACCTACACTCCTCGAAGTTTGGGACAAGAACTAGTTTATTTTCCAAGAAAAACAGGCTTCCAAAGCGACAACACAAAGGGGCGTGGCTGCGTATCTCCCGCGGCACGCTGGAGATAACGTGAGACATGTTGGCCGCGTATGCGCCGCGCGGCTCTGCATACAAATTGGTATGCGCACACAAATAAAAATTATCGCGATCACCGGCATCAACGCCCGCTACATAGTGATGACTTATGTGGCGGCCAGGAACTCAGCACGATTGACTTTGTGCTTCCCATGCAAACATCGTCGAGGCCGCCCTGCCTGAACTCCTCTTTTGTCAGGCGGGCTGGCTCTACCAACGAGATGATTACTTCCTCCTTAGCAAGCTCTGAGCTAGATGCTGGCAGTAAAGAAAGTCAACCTGCTACTGTGCTTTTGGATATCATGCGGTATTCAAAATAAAATTATATGGAAGTATTCGTGCACTCCAGCGTGCCATTCAGGGTAGGCGTGTTCCGCGTCCTTGTAATGACTGCGAGAACACCAGCACATGGTGGTCGCTCCGAAAATGGCGACCCCAAAGGTACGTATGCCATCGGTCACATACCCAAAGGCATACCAGTGCTTTACGTTCACCGACTGAATATTTTCTTTCCGCTGGCGACGTTTCTTTCCGCTGAAGAAGATGCAGAAGCAACTGTGCAGAGTTCTTGGTCAATTGGTTGCTGCAGTACTGCTACCAGCCCAGAGTCGGAAGCAGCGATTGATGCAATGACTGGGAGTCGTTGCGGGATCGAGCATTTGGAGGACTGAACTTCATGAAAGCATTTCTTTGACCCCCCTCCTCGAAACCTGTCTGCTTCGGCGGACCAGATGAATGAACCATTGACCTGGTCATGCGAAGTGTGATTCTCATAAGGGCTCCGTTGCAGCAATATTTTAGATCGCTAGGTAACAAACTGCAGGTGTTAGCATTACAGGAAACCCTCGTTTCTGCCACACCCCTTTCTGGCTATCGGGCCAACTCCAGGCAACCCGGCGGTCGGGGAGTATTTATTCAACATTTATTCGCAAAACTCTGCAGGGCTCCAGCAGGAGTATTGTGTGAGGGGGGATTATACTGTGTATGATATCACATAAGTGGAAGCATCAAAACGCGAGTATACATGTTATGGTACATAAAACTATGTAATAACGTTGTATAACTGTTAGCGAGGGCAAACGTTACATACAACCAATAACCAGAATGCAGAGATACTCATTTGTAAGGGCACATCACTTAACTACAACAAATTAAACAATAGTTAGCGAAGAGCATGTATATGATTTTATGGAAGGTAGAAACCACTAGTCATTAAAAAATCGGGGTTACATCGTGACGAAACAGTATAGGGTCATGAATGTTAACGTTTTCAGGAAGACCATTCCATATTTGAAGGGCTACTGGCAATACTGATGAGTTGAATGCGATAGTGCGTCCGAAAATCCGTTTGAAGGAACAGTTATTGTGCAAACGCGTCAATAAAGTGCGCGCGGCCGCTCTCAAACGGCAGCGGGATAGCACGGCGCAAGCCGCTCGCCCAAGAGGCGCGAACAACAAAAGAACAAGTACTAAAAGACGCCGGCGCGGCGCTCCCCCTCACACGCTCGAGCCAGACGCAGACAACGAGATCAAACGCCCGGTAAAGCCTGGAACCATCTCGAGGAAAAGCATGACGCGACGCCGAGTGACGCCGCCGCGATTCGAACCGTCCAGAAAGATCTCGCTCTTTCCCTAGCCTTGGCTGTGCTCACGCCGGAGAACACTCCCGACGCTTCTGGAACCCGGGGGAGAGGAGATAAAAGCGTGCACCGACGACGAAAGGAGTCAGTTGGTCCGGAGATGGTGAAGTTATGCTGAGTGTGGCCCCGTCAGCCAAAGAAGACGTGTTTATAATGTTGCGCGGTCAGTCGCTCGTCGATCTGGAAGAATCGGATGACGACGCCTTGTGAGCAGTGACAAGTGACATGAGTGTTTCCTGGAAGAGAGACATTCGGGGCTGACCGTAGGGAAGTACGACAATCAGCGCTGGAGTTTGCGTGAGTGTTTCCTGGAAGAGAAGCATTCAAGTACCGTCCAAGAATTGTGGACTGGAGACGGTGTTGAATATTCAGGACTTTAACTGTTTTTGAACAGTTGTAATGCACTTGATCTGTTGGTTTAGTTACGGTTGTGTTAACACCACCTGACTTATATTGTGAAGTTGTAACTGATACGAGCCGAGTGTGCATGGGTTTGTGATGTTTGTACTGCCTTAAATGAGAATATATTTCGTTTGTGTTATCGACTCTCGGCTCTGACTCGGTGTTTGGACCAAAACCGGCGTTCGCTGGTGCACTAAAAGGACCAACTCTAAATTGTCCGCGCTTTCGTGGTGCGTTTCAGGGGGCCGATACGTCCGCCCTTGGAATCCGCCCGGCGATTGCCATCCCCATTAACGGGATTAATGACAGGGAGGGTGGTTACGTGTTCACCAGACGCTATTTTGTGAAATAAGCAGATCAAAGCGATCTTTCGGTGGGAATCTAAGGAAGGCAATAACAGCGAAGATTTATTGTGACTGATGCTGGAATGTCGGCTGTAATTTCTGGCAATGAAGATGCTGTTAGTGGATAAGAAGCATACGCACTTGTCTCACGATCTGAAGCTGGCGAGTTGCACGGTCGGATATTTCTTGTTGGAAGTTCTGCTATACACGCGACAACGCAACCAGTGGATAAACAGCGTGCCAGTGGATAAACAGCGACAAAGTGCCGGCCAGTCCGTCGGCCTGGCCGGCACCTTGTCGTCGTCGGGGACTTCAGTGCCCCGTACGGACTATGGGGGCACGTCGACGACACGAGAAACGACAGGGTCTGTGGCAAAACGCCAAGAAAATAGACGTCACGCTCATCACGGACACGACGTTCCCGACCCGAATCGGCCACTGAGTGACCCGGGACACCACCCTCGATCTGGCGTTCGTGAGGAACGTTGACGGAGCTGAGTGCAGTAACAACGCCATGAATTTTGGTAGCGACCATTACGTGCTCGAGACTCGCTTCAGAGTCACCCGAAGTAAAACCAGAGAGTTCACCGTCACATATTGGGATCACTTTCACAACATCCGCGACAACGAAAGTTCACGCGCTCCCAGAAACCTGGAAGACTGGTGTGAAGGAACCAAGAGTGACGCGGAGACATCCACCAAGAAGATCCTCACCGACCTGGAGGTAGAGATGATGGATAGCAGGCTAGCCCATCTGATTGAGGCCAAGCAGGCACTGCTCCTCCGATGGAATGACAAAGATTCAACCGAAGACTGCGGAAAAAGATCTCAGAGCGCAATAAGGTCATCGAAAATCAGTGTCCGACGCTGTGCAAGCAGCAATAGGATGAGGTCTGCGACTCGATGGACGGCCAGATGCTCAACTTCGCATCCTGGGGCTTGCTCAAACATCTCCTCGACGGGGGCGGCACAAGATCCAATCAAAAGACACACGCTCGCCAGAGCCCTGCCAAAGCTACCGGATCCTGTTTCAGGGACCAGCTGGTTGTCAAGCTTACGGAAAAGTACCTGCCCGTAAAGCACGACGTTGAGGAGGTCCAGTTTTCCGAGTACTTCGGCCCGGCCCGGCCCGTCCAGAGCTAGACGAAGACTTCACTGTGGCGGAAGTCAGGCAAGCCATTTTTACACTCAACAGCACGTCGGCGCCGGGTCCCGACGGCATCACCAATAAGATTCTGCGGAATCTCGACGACCGTTTGATCGAATACCTCACCGCGAAGATGAACGAGACGTGGAGAAACGGCAGCATCCCAGAAAAATGGAAAACCACCAACATGATCCTGATCTCAAAACCAGACAAGGCTCCGAAGGTTGATAACCTCCGACCCAGTTCTCTCACGTCTTGCGTCGGGAAAGTGGCGGAGCACGTTGCCGTCAACAGACTAAACAGATATCTCGAAGAGAACAACGTCTATACCCACAACATGATTAGCTTCCGAGCCGGCCTGTCGACGCAGGACGCCATGAGGATGATCAAACATCAAATGGTCGACAACAATACCAGGTACACCAGGGCGTTGCTCGGACTCGACCTCGCGAAAGCGTTTGAGAACGCTCTCCACCCATACATACTGGTTTCTGTCGCGGACATCGAGCTGGGCTCCAGACTGTTGACTACGTCCGTTCGTTCTTGACCGGGAGGAAAGCGAAGCTGCTGTTTGGCGACTTCGTCTCCGACGAAGTACTCCTGGGCCCACGGGGTACGCGCAAGGCTCTGTCATTTCACCCACTTTCTTCGATATCTGCATGATCTGACTCTCGAGGAAGCTGGCCCAAGTCGAAGGTATCAAACACACCGTCTACGCCGATGACATCACGATCTGGTGCACCGGCGGTAGTGAAGGGCAAGTGGAAAGTGCCATGCAAAAGGCCGTAGACGTCACGGAACAGTACCTGCTATCCACAGGACTAAGGTGCTCCCCGACCAAATCAAAGCTCTCCGAAAGTGACATTCACCTGTTCACTCGGAGCAGTGACCCGATGCCCAGGGTAGACACCATCAGAGTCTTGGGCATGGTAATCGAATCGCGTGGTGCTCAACAGCACTGCGCAAGGACCGCAACACATTTCGCCTCGTCCGAAGGGTCACCAACCAACGTCGACGACTCAAGGAGGACCACCTGCCTCGGCTCATCAACGCCTTTGTGCTGTGTCGCTTGACCTACACGGTGGCCATGAACAACTGGCTCAAAGCAGAGCGGGACAAGCTGCATGCCCTCATTAAAGAAATCGTCAAGTGAACACTCGGGTGGCCAGTCAGAACGTATACCGAGGACCTCCTCCAGCTCGGCATGCAAAACACCATGGAGAAAATTAAGGAGGCTCAGGAACGGGTCCAGCTAACTCGGCTCTCAACCACGCCAGCCGGTAGGCGGATTCTAGAGGAGATCGAACTCACCCCCATCTAGAACGTGCCTAGCAGCACCCAAATCACTAGAGAAATAAGGGAGAAGCTAATCGTTCGTCATTCCGCTGCCCCGCAACGTCCACCCTGTGCACAACACATAGTAAAGCAAATCACCAATAAAAAGATCGAAGCGAGCTTCGTGGACGCCGCCGCGTACCGAGACGGCAAGCTTTTAGGTCTCCGTCGTGGACACACTGGGCAAAATCATCAACTGTGCTTCAATTCGGACAACGGACCCCGAGGTGCCCGAGAAAGTGGCCATTGCACTCGCCATGGAAGACGGTCGCAGAGACAACGTGTATAGCGACTCGAAAGGCCGTCAGTGCCGGGTAGCCCGGCAGGTAGTTGAAATTCTGAAAGGCTCCAAAAACGGTGACAGCTCCACAAACTCCATCTTTTGGTTCGCTGCCCACGTCGGGGGGATCAAGAAGTTCCTCTGAACCTCAACGAGTCTGCCCAAGAAGCTGCGCGTGTCTTTACCGTCCGCGCTGCCCTCGGATCGGGCGACTTCCCCCCCGGACACAGGGACGCTCCTAGCACGCACAACGAAACTACTAAATTCTTTTACATAGAGAGAAGGGTCTTTCCGCCGCCTCATTTCAATCTAAACAGGCCGCAGGCGGTAACGCTCAGACTCTGCAAACTAACTACTACCAAAATCCGGCTTCCCTTATTATCATATATCCAGACATTTACGCGAATAGTTCTTGCGCAGCCTGTGACGAGGCTGCTACGTTTTCTCGCATGCTCTGGGAGTGCGGGTTGTAGAGCCCCACGTTCACCAAGGAACAGTGGGACGCGCTCCCACGAATTCCCGTGTATGAGGACCAAATCCTTGCCGTCCAGCGCCCGTGACCGTACCGGCAAGCTAGATCTGTCGGCCCTGTCATAGGATTAGCCGGGAGCGCGATTAATCGCGTTTTACTGGACCCAATAAACGTTTATTCACTCAGTCACTCACCACGTGTAGTCACCCTGTGCCCTAGAAATGCAAGTTCTGCAGCGTTGAAGGTGCATTGGCTGTTCAGTTTCAGGCCTGCGTCCTTGATCTTTTGAAGGATGATTTTTGAGTTGAAAAGGTGTTTTGCTGTCTTGCCGAGTGCGATCACATATTCAATGGAGAACAACACCCCAGGGCAGTGGTAAAGCTTTGCCGGCATCATCTTTTGGAATGGCGCGGGAGCAGAAGCTAACCCAAGGCTAACGATTTTAAAAGGATGAAGTATACATCATCTTCCCCTACGGGCAACCATGGTGGGGTGGAAAAGCATCGCGGGGGTGCGCATCGAGTTTCCGTTTCTCCTATGAGACTTACGAGACCGTGGTTGTCGAGGCGTTTGAATTACCGCTTGCCGACGCTGACGTTTACGTTCGCTTCCCGAGCATTCCTCTGCTCTGCGGCGGTGGCGCTGCCCCTGCAACTACCGCCGACGTTGACGTTGTTTATGGCGTTTCTCACACCGTTGCACAGATAGAATGACGAAGCCCAGCGAACGCGCGCTATCGCAGCCTCGCAGCTTTGACGTTCGCTTGCCGGCGTTGCCGTTTACGTTAACCTTCGGGAGCGTCCATAGCGCCGTCGCGAAGGAGAGTGCAACGGAAACGATTGCGCGCCGCATTATATACGAGCGCAGAGCTGTGGCGGAGAGAGAGAAACGGGAGAGGAGAAACGAAGCGGAGGCAGCGCTCACGCCACCACCTGCCTAGTGGCGTAATAGTTGCAGAAAAAAGACGAAGACAAGAAAGTGGACACCACAAGCGCTTACTCACAACTGAAAGCTTCATTGCTTGAACGGAAATATATATCTAAACTGGACGCTCGACTAATTACCGCGCATGCGCATCATGAGCAGGGCAAAAGGCAAAAACCAGAACAAGAACACACCTCATCCAGCCCCCCCCCCCCCGCGGCCAGCCCCCTTTCACTGAGTTGTATTACTTCCTTTTCTGGTATGGCCAAAGGAGGATGACTAATGCACATAGATGCCCTCGTGTTAATATGGAAAGCCTCAGCAAGTTCTCGTGTCGTGCGATCATGGTGTTTAACCAAGATCTCCGGCACGGGAAATTGCGCTTCGCACCGGCACTGAGCGTAGTGCATGGCCAAGTGCGTTAGGGCCCTCCCCTGCACGGAAGACTGATGCTATCTTAGACGTATGTTTAAACATCGGCCTGTCTGGCCGACGTAGACACGACTCGGCGACAGAGGGATGCCTCTGTTGTCTTGTCTTCGTCATTTTTGTGCAACTATTGCGCCGTTATGTATCAGTACCAACTAACTCGCCTTTCCGTTTTGCTCCCCACACCTCCTAGTGCTCACTCGAGGAGAGGGGCAGAGTTGGCGCATGCGCAGTATGGGTGTGGACTTCGTAGAAGGACACTGCCCCGTGCATAAGATGCTTTCGCATCTAAAATGTCGTCATGAGTGCCAAAAGCTATCAAGGTTCCTGTTGTCAGGGTGCAAAGGAACCTGACGGTAAGCGGAAGCCAAGTCAAGTTTTGAGAAAAGTGTACCCCAAACAATAGGTCGGCAAACTCGCTCATGAGTCGACTCACTCAGACTCACATCGAGCTGTGAGTCTGAGTTTGAGTGAGTCCGGGTTAATAATATGTTGGTGAGTTTGAGTGCGAGTGAGTTCAGCTGAGGAAAATCTTAGTGAATCTGAGTCAGAGTGAGTCCGCTTGAGGAAAATATGGTGAGTGTGAGTCCGAGTGGAGCTCGAATCGCAAATAGATTCCTGAGTGGAGTCTCAGTTGAGCTCCCCCTTTTATTGCCGAGCTATGGTCCTATCTACTCATCCTCAACATTAATCAACATCATCATCAGCCTGTCTACGCCCACTGCAGGGCAAAGGCCTCTCCCATGTTCCCGGTCCTGTGCTTTCTGCTGCCACGTTATACCTACAAACTTCTTAATCTCATCTACCCACCTATTTTCTGTCTCCCGCTCACGCGTTTGCCATCTCTTGGAATCCAGTCAGTTACCTTAATGACCACCGGTTATCCTGCCGACGTGCTACGTGCCCGGCCCATATCCATTTCTTCTTCTTGATTTCAACTATCATGTCCTTAAGCCCCGTTTATTCCCTGACCCACTCTGCTCTCTTCCTGTCCCTTAAGGTTACACCTATCATTTTCCTTTCCATCGCGCGCTGCGTCGTCCTCAGTTTAATTGCAACCCTCTTGTAAGTCTCCAGGTTTCTGCTCCGTAGGTAGTACCGGTAGATACAGCTGTTATATACCTTCCTTTGAGGGAAGTGGTAGATACCATCATGATTTGATAATGCTTGCCGAATGAGCCCCAACCCATCCCTATTCTCTAGTTATTTCACTTCATGGTTCGGCTCCCCCGGGTACTACCTGTCCTAATAGGACGTACTCCTTTACAACTTCCAGTGTCTCACACCTATCGCAAAGCGCTGTTCTCTGCCAAGATTGTTCCACATTACTTTAGTTTTATGCATATTAATTTCAGACCTACTCTTCTACTTTCCGTATCCAGTTCAGTAATCATGAGCTGTAATTAGTCTCCCGCGGTACTCATCAATGCAATGTCATCAGCGAATCGTAGGTTACTGAGATACTCTCCATTAACTCTTATCCCAACTCTTCCCAATCTAGGGCCCTAAAAACCTCCTGTAACACGCGGTGAATAACAGTGGAGAGATCGTGTCTCCCTGCCGTACGACCTTCTTATTGAGTTCTGTCGCTTTCTTTTATGGAGAGAATATAGTGGCTGTGATCCGCTGTAGATTTCATCCTCAACATTACTACCAGTCTTATATCCGCTT